>NC_060087.1:80284295-80584295 GCF_922984935.1 Meles meles | reverse complement strand
CAGCAATCAGACAACAAAAAGAAATTAAAGGCATCCAAATTGGTAAAGAAGAAGTCAAACTATCACTCTTTGCAGATGATATGATACTATATGTGGAAAACCCAAAAGACTCCACTCCAAAACTGCTAGAACTTGTACAGGAATTCAGTAAAGTGTCAGGATATAAAATCAATGCACAGAAATCAGTTGCATTTCTGTACACCAACAACAAGACTGAAGAAAGAGAAATTAAGGAGTCAATCCCATTTACAATTGTACCCAAAACTATAAGATACCTAGGAATAAACCTAACCAAAGAGACTAAGAATCTATACACAGAAAATTATAAAGTACTCATGAAAGAAATTGAGGAAGACACAAAAAAATGGAAAAATGTTCCATGCTCCTGTATTGGAAGAATAAATATTGTGAAAATGTCTATGCTACCTAAAGCAATCTACACATTTAATGCAATCCCTATCAAAATACCATCCATTTTTTTCAAAGAAATGGAACAAATAATCCTAAAATTTATATGGAACCAGAAAAGACCTCGAATAGCCAAAGGAATATTGAAGAACAAAGCCAAAGTTGGTGGCATCACAATTCCGGACTTCAAGCTCTATTACAAAGCTGTCATCATCAAGACAGCATGGTACTGGCACAAAAACAGACACATAGATCAGTGGAACAGAATAGAGAGCCCAGAAATCGACCCTCAACTCTATGGTCAACTAATCTTCGACAAAGCAGGAAAGAATGTCCAATGGAAAAAGACAGCCTCTTCAATAAATGGTGCTGGGAAAATTGGACAGCCACATGCAGAAACATGAAATTGGACCACTTCCTTACACCACACACGAAAATAGACTCCAAATGGATGAAGGACCTCAATGTGAGAAAGGAATCCATCAAAATCCTTGAGGAGAATGCAGGCAGCAACCTCTTCGACCTCAGCCGTAGCAACATCTTCCTAGGAACAACGGCAAAGGCAAGGGAAGCAAGGGCAAAAATGAACTATTGGGATTTCATCAAGATCAAAAGCTTTTGCACAGCAAAGGAAACAGTTAACAAAACCAAAAGACAACTGACAGAATGGGAGAAGATATTTGCAAACGACCTATCAGATAAAGGGCTAGTATCCAAAATCTATAAGGAACTTAGCAAACTCAACACCCAAAGAACAAACAATCCAATCAAGAAATGGGCAGAGGATATTAATAATTTCTGATGATTGTTCCCATTTCCTTGGTGTTAGTCATGATCTCTCCCTTCTCATTCATAATTTTATTAATTTGGGCCTTCTCTTATTTCTTTTGGATTATCTTGGCCAGTGGTTAATTGATCTTATTAATTCTTTCAAAAAACCAGCTTCTAGTTTCATTGATGTGTTCTGCTGTATCTCTAGTTTCTATCTCATTGATCTCTGCTCTGATCTTGATTATTTCCCTTCTTGTGTGTGGAGTTGGCTTAATTCGTTGTTTATTCTCCAGTTCTTTAAGGTGTAAAGACAGGTGGAGTATTCTGGATTTTTTTTTTTTTTTTTTTTTTTTTTTTTTTTTTTTTTTTTGCGGGAAGCTTGAATGGCTATGTATTTCCCCCTTAGGACCACCTTTGCAGTATCCCTTAGGTTTTGGACCTAAGTGTCTTCATTCTCATTGTTTTTCATGAACTGTTTAAGTTCTTCTTTGATTTCCTGGTTGATCCAAGCATTCTTTTTTTTTTTTTTAAAGATTTATTTATTTGACGGATAGAGATTACAAGTAGGCAGAGAGGCAGGCAGAGAGAGAGAGAGGAGGAGGAAGCAGGCTCCGTGCTAAGCAGAGAGCCTGATGCGGGGCTCGATCCCAGGATCCTGGAATCATGACCTGAGCTGAAGGCAGAGGCTTTAAACCGCTGAGCCACCCAGGTGCCCCCTGATCCAAGCATTCTTAAGCAAGATGTTCTTTAACTTCCAGGTGTTTGAATTCCTTCCAAACCTTTTCTTGTGGTTGAGCTTGTGGTTTCAAAGCATTGTGATCTGAGAATATACAGGGAATCATCTCAATCTTTTGGTATCAGTTGAGCCCTGCTTTGTGACCCAGTATGTGGTCTAATTTGGAGAAATTTGCATGTTCACTCAAGAAGAATGAGTATTCTGTTGTTTGAGAGTGCAATGTTCTGTATATATCTATGAAGTCCATCTGGTCCAATGTGCCATTCAATGCTCTTGTTTCTTTATTGTTTTTCTGCTTGTATGACCTGCCTATTACTGAGAGTGGCATGTTAAGATCTCCTATTATTAATGTATTCATATCAATAAGACTCTTTATCTTGCTTAACTCTTTTCTTATGTAATTGGCTGCTCTTATATTCGGGGCATACATATTTATAATTGTTAGATCTTCTTGGTGGATAGAGTATTTAAGAATGGTGTCCTGTCCTTCTGTATCTCTGACTACAGTCTTTAGTTTAAAATCTAATTTATCTGATATGAGAATCACTACCCTGGCCTTCTTTTGAGGCCCATTGGCATGAAAGATGCTTCTCTATCCCTTCACTTTCAGTTTGGATGTATTCTTAGGTTCCAAATGGGTCTCTTATAGACAACATATGGATGGGTCCTGTCATTTTATCCAATCTTCAACCCTGTGCCATTAGGGCACATTTAGGCCATTCATGATGAGAATGATTATTGAGAGATATGTCTGATGTTATTCTGATGGGCTTTCCTCTGTAAGTAGGGAAGAAATTCCTTATGTACAGAGGAAAGCCCATCAGAATAACATCAGACCTTTCCACAGAAACCTGGCAAACTGGAAAGGGCTGACAAGATGTATTCAAGGCACTAAATGAGAAGAACGTGCAGCCAAGAATATTTTATCCAGCAAGACTGACATTCAAAATGGATGGAGAGATAAAGAGCTTCCAAGATGGACAAGGTTTAAAAGAGTATGTGACCACCAAGCCAGCACAACAAGAAATATTAAAGGGGGGTTCTATAAAAGAGGGGAAAAAAACAAGATATCATTGAAGAGAAATTTATGGAAACAATCTATAGAAGCAAAGACTTCACAGGTCTATTAACAATGTCAATAAAAATGCATCTCTCAATAATCACTCTCAACCTGAATGGCCTAAGTTTTCTATTCTCTTAATTCATTTGGGCTGCTATTGCCAAATACCATAAACTGGATGGCCTATAAATAACAAAAATTTATTTCTCACAATTCCAGAGTTTGGAAAGTCCAAGATCAAGATCAAGATGTCTGGTAGATTCATTATCTGGTGAGAGCCTGCTTCAGGTTCATAGATGGCAGTATTTTCACTATATACTCACAAGGTAGAAGGACGAAGCTAGCTCAGTGGGGTGTCTTGTATAAAGGTACTAATTCTAATCATGAGAATTATATTTCAGATCTAATTATCTCCCAAAGGCTTCACCTTCTAATACCATCATCTTGGGGGTTAGGATTTCAATAGATGAATTTGGGGATGGGGGAACACAAATATCCAGACCATAGCATCTATAATATATCTAAACATTTTATTTTGTTAATGAACATTTAAGTGCATTCTGTATTTTTGCTCTTACAGTCAATGTGGCAATGATCATCCTTACACATGCATCTTTTGTGTGTGTTTGTGCAAATATATCTGTAGGATGGATACCTGTTAATAGAATTTCCTAGTCAAAGGGTTTGATGATTAAGTATTTGCTCAGGTAGAGCATCTCTGAGTAAACACTGGTTTTATAATTTACATAAGATTTGCATTATAGATTATTTTACATTTTTATTTAGTTTTTAATTTCTTTTCAGTGTTCCAGAATTCATTGTTTATGTACCATACCCAGTGCTCCATGCAATACATGCCCTCCATAATACCCACCACCAGGCTCACCCAACTTCCCACCTCCGCCCCTCCAAAACCCATAGATTGCTTTTCAGAACATAAGGAATAACACAGAGGACATGGAGAGGTGGAGAGGAGAAGGGATTTGGGGGAAATTGGAGGGGGACACGAATTGTGAGAGACTGTGGACTCTGAAAAGATTTACATTATAGATCTTGATACATTTGCTTTCCAGATCAAAATTTGTTGAGTGTTTTTTGCTTATTTGTCTCTGCTATGGTCCAAATGCCCAGCTTTGTAAATAATCATTTTATTTCTTTCATTTGTAAAGTACTTTTCTAGCAAATCCTATAATATGCTTAGATAAGAATTTTATGAGCATCCTATTTCCATCCCTCCCTTCTGTAACCAGCCTTACAATGTCTATAAATTCATTTGCTTTACTGGTGAATTTGGCACTCTCAATTTTATTTTCTTTCTACATCTATACAAACCATCTACAGTATCAGCGCAGTGTGGCTTCTATGTCTGTTCACCCTCCCTTTATTCCACAAACATTTAATTAATGATTTATCAATCATTTAAGTGGAAGCATAAAAAATTACCTATATGCTCAACAAACAGGGTTGGTTATGGAACACTGTTAAGGACGCATGTGAACTGAATTCTATCAGGGCATTTCCCATAAAATAAAGACAAATATATATGTATATAGTTGTTAGACCAAGTCTCTAATATTTTCATCTGTTTGAGAGTCTGTCCTAACCATGTAAGAAAATATACCTATATATCTTATATCCTAATCACACAGTCTTCTGAAGTCTGTCTCCTGGCCAACAAAAAATGCTCCCTTTGGATTTTAGCTACTAAAGTAGCTTCCACTTCCCGACCCTTCTCTTTGCACTTTAGTCAAGCTATTTCAAGCTCTTTTCGAAATTTGAATTTAACATGTTTGGGAGCATGGCAACCTGGGTGGCACAGTTGGTTAAGCATCTGACTCATGGTTTCAGCTCAGGTCATGATCTCAGGGTTGTGAGATAGAGGCCTTCCCCCACCCCAGTCAAGCTCCCCATAAGTGTGAGTTTGCTTAAGACTTTCTTTCCCTCTGCCTTCCCCCTAACTGCTTTCATGTGCACAGGCTCACTCTCTCTCTTTCTCTTAAATAAGTAAATATAAAAAAAGAAAAAAATAACATGTTTGGAAGTCCATTACAACTGAGAAATGTTATACATTTTCTGGAGAGATAGAGGTAGCCTATCATCCCTAAAAATACTTTGGCAACCTGGGGATCTTCTTGACCTCCTTTGTGGAACACATCTCTAGACTGAATAGATGACTTGTTTCCAAAAAACATACAAACAAACAAACAAACCACACAACACAGTATTTAGCATTTGAGTCTCATACAAGCCTAATGGCAGAATGTTTTGTTTTCATCATAATGTTGATATACTTGAAGAAAAACAGCCAAAAGCATTCATAAATGGTGATAATAAGAATAACTCATTTTATAGACATGAGTATGAACAACTCCAGTAACTTTTCTAAAGTTGTCCTATTTTATTTTTAGTCAAAATTGCTCAAAGTCAGCTGAGATATCCAGTATAACTGAAAGCTAAAACTAGAGTGTATAAGTTGCTGATGAACACTTTGAGCTTTCAGAGAATTCTAAGATTTCTGATTTATTTCAGAACCAGCATAAGGACAATCATATTAAGTATTCAGGACATATTGGTATTATTGGGAAGTATAGGTAAAAATAAGTATATCCCAAACTTTGTTCTTCACCCTTATTCCTTTTGCCTCAACCACATTGGTCCCAGGGAACAAACACTTGTGCATGTGTTTTTCATAACCAAAGAGAAAAGGTGTATTGAGTGTTAATTTTGCTCCTAAGGGAAAAGGGATAGATACAATGTTTAATTATTTAACTATCCAGAACTGCCCACCTTACATCATATCTTGCCCTTCAGTCATGCATAAGAAATTGTACACTAGTCCTAAGCCATATGCCCAGCTGACCCAAGGATCCTATTCCCAACTTATTTTCCCTTAAATTTAATTCCTGATCCTGTTAGGCTAAGGATAGGTGGCAGGTTGGGACTTCTAGGCAGAAGACAACTCCAGATTTATCCTACTGCACCAAACGCATGTCACAGAAGAATGAAAAAGAAAAAAAAAAAAAGAATATACCAGACAGAAGTTTGTAAACATCATCTCTCTTTCCACTAAAAGTTGCATCTCAAATTAAATATCTCTCTGATATATACAATATAACAACCACTTTATGGAGGAAACTTATAACTAAGGAAACTCTTTTATTTATTTATTTATTTATTTATTTATTTATTTATTTATCTGACAGACAGAGATCGCAAGTAGGCAGAGAGAGAGGGGGGAGCAGGCTCCCTGCTGAGTAGAAAGCCCGATGCGGGGCTCAATCCCAGGACCCTGGGATCATGAGCTGAGCTGAAGACCGAGACTTTAACCCACTGAGCCACCCAGGCCCTGCTGACTAAGGAAACTCTTAAGACACCTTCATGGGTTAAAATATATCACAAACAGTACTTTTTATAAGCTCTTATAAAATAATGATACAAATAATTTCCCAAATTTTGAAGGTTTGTCTTGTTATAATATGCTTTCATTTAAAGACAGGAATAACATTATTTTATTGATGACTTTTTTTTTTGTCTAAGGAATCAATGGCATGAAGTTCAATATTTTGTCAATAATGCTGAATGCCACAAAATCCAAAGATTGGAGGGAATTTCCTTGTCTCTTTATTTGGAAAAGAAAGTGACCTACATTGCTTTTTTACATCTCTAATACACTCCCCTTGTCTCTCCTTCAGCTTCGACATCTTTGGCAGCTTTGCTAGTTGGAAGATGTTTTGCTTTGTTCTCCTGCATTTAGCCAATATCTTCCTCACTATTAACTCCCATCCTTTGATTCTAGTAGGTCTGGAAGAACCTAACTGATACAAACACCCAAAGTAATTCTCTCTTTTGTTTGTAGCAGACTAACACATATCTAAAGACATTTATCAGTTCAAGGGCACAAATCTTCTCTTCTCAGGGATAAAATAACTACAGTTTTGGTCTGCAAATCAATCTTTGAGGAATTTTACTTTATCAGAGCTATTAATTTTAGTAGAATTACAACCTAATTTTTCTTACCAAATGAACCCATTTAGGGGGGTGGTTATGAAGGTTTGCTGTGAAATTGGAGATAATGGGGTGCAAATTCTTGGTTGTGTAACCTGTGTAAATTACATAATTGTTAAGCCTCAATGTTCATCTCTGCACAATGGATATAGTAATGATATTTATCTCAGAATGTTTGTGTAAGAATAAAATGTGGTTATACATCTAAAGTGGTTAGCCAGCTCTAAACTAACATCAATCTATTGTTTTTCTTAAATTTGTTGCATCTCCATGAGACAATTTTGTATTAACCTATATGTGACATTACAGAAAATAACTTATTTTTTAAATGCACACTCTTGGGGCAGCTGGGTAGCTCAGTTGGTTAAGTATCTGTATTTGGCTCAGATCATGATCCCAGGTTCTCCCTTTCACTCTGCTGCTCCCCTGCTTGCACTCTTTCTCTCTATCTCTCTCTTTCTCTCAAATAAATACATAAAATCTTTAAAAATAAATAAAATAAAATGCATACTCTTTTGTCTCCTTCTCCACACATAATCCCAATACCTTAGAACCCAAGAAAATAAGAGGGACAGTCTTTCTAGAAGTGTATAGGATAAACAAAATAAAGAGGGAGACAAACAAACATAATTTATTAGCTTTATTTCCACCAAAGTGTTATTTCATTTGATCTTTACAGTAACTTTTTTTACTTATGTGTTAGTCAGTTTTACTTTAGACAATTATAGTGAGGGTATTTGGATGACTTCAGTTTCGGCATTTGCTTTGAGTAGCTTGTCCCAGGCTAGGTACTTTTCTCAACTATATCAAGAAAGTTTAACTGAATTGTCAGTCAGGTAGACAGTTTCTAAGACATTTTCTCAGCCTGTTACTATGATACTATCTTAGCTCGGATGTACATAGCATTATTACTACTATAGTAGCAATAAAACAGCCTTAAAACATGTTCCAAAAGGGTCACATGTTTTGAGGGAAAAGTTCATCAAAAATAATTAATTGCATAAATAAACTACAATAGAGCTTTAAATTTACTTCTGATGAATCACAAAAGTCAAAAGAGTGTTTAAGATTCAGACATGCCTGGAATATTGGGAAATAATTTAGTAGTGATATTTTAAATAATGGCTAATAAAAATGATCACAGTTGTGTAGCACCATGTAAGGAAGAAAAGAAAAAGGTATGTTTTCTAAGCATCGGTGTATAGACTTCACCAACTAAATATTTTGTTTGATGTAACCACAATTTCAAACTGAAATTGCTTCAGTAATATAAAGTGCATCTTAGCTTCATTTGTCTTTATTTTTTTTAATATTTTTATATATTTGAGAGAGAGAGCATGAGCAGGGGCAGGGCAGAGGGAGAGTGAGAGGGACAAACAGACTCCCTGCTGAATATGGAGTCTGAAGCAGGGCTCAATCCCAGGACCCTGAGATCATGACCTGAGCCAAGTCAGACACTTAACTGACTGAGCCACCAGGTGCCCTCTCATTTCTATCTTTAAATGTGTCTTCTTTGGTGGATACTGTGCAGAAACTCTATAAAAGAAAGGTAGCTTATTTGCAACAAAAATCATCGTTCAAATGGTTGAAGGTGGCAATTCAAGAAAATGCAGATAAGAGAGCACCTTCAACAAACACCGGTTTTGAAATTATTTTCCCTCCTTCATTTTGAGTCTTATCAATATTGTTGGAATGTTAGCTGTCCAGTCAAAATAGTAAACCAGGGAAATAGGATACTAGGCATCATGGAGTCAACTTTTGTTGTAAACCAAAGAAAATCAGTTACAACACTAATTGATGTCATTAATAACAATCTATCCTGGAAGGTGAACAGACTGCTAAATATTCAAGAGAAACTATTAGACAGATCACAAGAAATAAATTCTTGTATTATGTAGTCTAGTAGTAGCAATACCAGTGACACTACATGTCCTGAAACCCCAGGATGTATGTAGTGGCTTCTAAATGTTTTGAACATGTGAGCATGATTGATGGGCTAATGGTTGCTGTTTATTATCCTTGGCTATAAAACTGTAAAATCTGAGGAAGAGATATTAAATGATAATTAGCATCCATTCCTTAAAAAGAAAGAAAGAAAGAAAGAAGCCCTGAAGCAATTTACCTATCCTTATTAATCAGTATTTGACAAGCCTGTCCTACCATGAATTTATTGAAAGATTATATAATCTTGGCAATGTTGCCTAATCAATGTGCCTTGGCAATTTGAACCATTGTCAAAACACTGTGTGTGTTGGGGCGCCTGGGTGGCTCAGTGGGTTAAGCCTCTGCCTTCAGCTCAGGTCATGATCTCAGGGTCCTGGGATCGAGCCCCGTATCGGGCTCTCTGCTTGGCAGGGAGCCTGCTTCCTCCCCTCTCTGGCTGCTGCTCTGCCTACTTGTAATCTCTCTCTCTCTCTCTCTCTCTCTCTCTGTAAAAAAAAAAAAAAAAAAGAAAAAAAAAACACTGTGTGTGTTGAAATATCCTGAATTTGTTTATCCCCACGCAGTTACTCCCCACCCCCCAAATCCTTGTATCTAAAGTCACTGCTTTTATCTCCTGCCTGTAATTCAGATAAAAGCCATCTAGTTCCTCTGAGGAACATAGACAACTGACTATGGCAGCCAAGTTTAAGGAAGAGACCTCCAGTACAAATTCAATAGGTATCCTGGATTGAATTCTGAAATCTAAAAGTATTTGCAAGAATTCAGTTACAGAATACACAGGAAAAGAAAATTGTTTTGAAAATCCATACCCAAAATCTTTGCTATGTTTAACAGAAGTACTCAGCTTTTGAGGTTATAGACTTGCTCTCCAAACTCTATAGTGCTTATCAAAATGTGAAAAGTAATAATTAAACATTCAAATATAACAACATTCATCTTTAAATATCCAGAGAATAGAGACCCTCACTGACAGAAATTTCACTGAAGTAAGCCATAGTCTTTCCATCCCGGTATTTCTTTTTTTTAATTTAAATTTAATTAGCCCACATATAGTACACCATTAGTTTTTGATATAGTGTTCAGTGATTCATATATTTATACATGTACTGTGATTTGACAGTAGAGTGGGAAACCATTCATTCCAGTCATAAATGAATTGAATTTACAGTTGTATTAGATTCTAGATACTTCAAAGTTCACTTTGTTTTTGTGATCTATTTCTTAAACTCAATATTTTGAAAAACAATCTGAGGGTTTTGAAGGGGTGGGGATGGGAGGTTGGGGGAGCTAGGTGGTGGCTGTTACGGAGGGCACGTATTGTATGGAGCACTGGGTGTGGTGCATAAACAATGAATTCTGTTACACTGAAAAGAAATAAAAAAAAACTTGATATTTTATTTTTCTTACTTATTAAATAAGATAATTGAATCTTGCTTCAATAGTTGCTCACTATTAACTATTTTCTACATTATTCAACTGACAAAGATGTTTTCTTGAAATAATAGAAAGTTTCCATTTTTGTATAATCCTTAATGATTAGAGACTAAGCTCATGCCAAGAGTGTTATTGTGGTCTTATGGTGCTTCTGGCCTAACTGAGAACTGGCAGTTCCTGTTGTTCACCCATATTCCTAAAAATTTTGATAATCATATAATAAGATTTTTCCTGGGGTGCCTGGGTGGCTCAGTGGGTTAAAGTCTGTGCCCTTGGCTCAGGTCATGATCCCAGAGTCCTGGGATGGAGCTCCACGTTGGGCTCTCTGCTCAGCAGGAAGCCTGCTTCCCCAACTCTCTCTGCCTGCCTCTCTGCATACTTATGATCTGTCTGTCAAATAAATAAACAAAATCTTTAAAAAAATAAGATTTTTCCTGCTTACTTATTCATAATAAACAGAAAATTATACTGGAGAATATTTTTATTCCGGTTGTCTTATAACTTAAAAATGATTTTCTAAATGCAATTTGAGGAAATAATTCATTACTACAATAAATGTTCCTTCTGACAAAGTGAAATAGAGACCCAAACATATATTAGATGAATTGGAGACAACCAGTACTAGCTTGGATAGCTTAAGGTCTCCAAATCACCTGAATTATTTAAATTATCTGTCTGTGCTATTTAGGGGCATCAGTTAATTGCTTAATAGTTTTTAGTACCATAGACCAGATTCTAAAAGACCGTAAGTCAATCTAGCATTTGTCAATGGGAAAACAATAAAAAGGTGAATGTCTTCACTTTATCACTCCACATACCAAACACCTATCTGGCATCACTTTTCATAACCCATGCTGAACAAATTTCTATGATGACTGAGTCACCATTAGGGAGTTTTATGAAAGGAAAATGCATTTACATTTGACAGAGTTCCAAGGTACCAAGAAGTCCTCTTAAGATGAACCATATTATTCAAGCACCCCACTCAATGAAACTGTGTCCCATTACTAAGAACAGACTCCCATATTATTTGATAACAATTTTGAGTAGGAGCAAGAGCTGTGGTACTTTAATGATATGATATGAGTCAGTAATTCGTGCAAATAATACTTACATTTTTAAACTGCCTAACATTTTCCAAAGAATATTTGCATTGTTTATCTCATTTGATCCACATGCAAGCACTCAAAGGAAACAGGAAAAATATGTATTTTTTTTCACTGCAAATAATGAAACTCAGCTCAGAGAAGGAAAGTGGCTTGTCCTGTGTTTATATGGCAAAGCTGAGATTAAACCTTTGTCTACAGACTTCAAATCTTTCATTCAATGCACAGGACTGAAGGTAACATTCATTGATAGCATATTTTGTGCCAGAGCTATGGTTAGATCTTATATTATCTCATCTGCAATTAACAGATGAGATCAAGGTTTAGTGAAATTAGATGTCTTTAATTAAGGTCATACTATTAGTGAATGGCAAAACTGAAATTTGCACAATGGTTCTGATTCCAGAGCTTGCATTCTTAACACATTTTTATTCTGTAATTTCTTCCACCATAGCAAGAAGCATTTTAGTTAGGGATAATTATATCAATTTCCACTTTTCATCACACTAACATAGAGAACAAAGAGGTACTTCTCTACTAAATACCATACAATGAAAAAAAATAAAATAAATAAATAAATACCATACAATGCCTATTGTTTTCACTTTCCAGTTTTTGTTTTTAAATAGTACCTTCTAAATCCTCAAGTTACATATTCCACCATTTTAGTCATTTTCAATGTGTCTCTCTAAAATCTGTAAGCTCTTTTTTATTGCTTCTATGTTTTTAAATAATAACATCTTTTTGATAACTTATCTAATCACACAGCCATATCTTTTTAATGAGGAAAACAAAGAATAAAAAGGAAAAGAGCAAAAGTTATCCCAAATACCAATAAATGTGGTAAATGTTAACTTTTTTGGATATGTAGAAGTAAAAATAAAGATCATACCTAGTGCTTTCATATATTTAATGATCAAAAGCAGGTACTATTCTTATGTCTATAAAAAAGTGAAGTTCACATACAGTACATTAGTTATTAACATTCATATGGTAAAAGGCAAATCATGGATACCAACCCAGGACTGTCTGCCTGGCCAAGTTTGTCTGTATGGAATCATACTCTGTATTATTACTTCATAGACTGTTTTTGCCCTTTAATTATATCACAAGTATTTCCTTTAATTGGTAAATTTCTTTTTTTTTAAGATTTTTTATTTATTTAATTGACAGAGAGAGACACACACAGAGGGAGGGAACATAAGCAGGGGGAGTAGAAGAGGGAGAAGCAGGCTTTCACCAAGCAGGGAGCCCAATGTGAGTCTTGATCCAAGGACTTTGGGATCATGACCTGAGCCAAAGCAGATGTTTAACAACTGAGTCACCCAGGTACCCTAATTGGTAAATTTCAACATGAGTTTTAATGGCAGGTTAGTATCCTATCCTAAGAATGCATTTAAAGGACCCCAATATTTGGGGGGTATTGTGATTATTTCCAATGCCACAGCATTGCAATGAAACATCTTTGTGTTGTTGCACCACAAGCCAATATTCCACATTCTTTTAGGCATAGTATCCATGTAACTCCAGGTATGACTATGATTGCTACTCTTCCTGCACCTTTCCTGAGAGACGCCCTCTTATCTTGAGGCATTGTTTATGTGGTTGTCCCTACCCTTGGGATTTCTAGTGCCATTGAGTTCTAATGCTGACTTTCAATGATTCTGATTCTCAGCAGAGTGACACCAAGTCTTTCTTGACCTTCAAGTTTGCCTCACCTGCACTGCTGAACATTCACTCAATAAAACACTCAGGTTCCTGGTCATATGAACAAGAACAAAGACTGGTTAAATTATGGGTAAAAAATACGTGTTGAAATAATAGGTAGCTTATAGCTTAAAGAACTGATGGAAAGATGGAAGAAAGAAGCTAAAAAATAAACAGGAGTCAAAGTTTAGCAGTCAAAATAATGCCAGAAGAATAGTCTTGTTGGGTTACCATATCACTGCCACCACCAAAAACATGGCTTTTGCAAGCATTTGTTGCCAACACTTCTTCCTTTAATAGTTTATAAATTCTTCCCGATTCTTTGTAATACTCTCTTAATCTTCAGTCTCAGGTGGGTGCATCCAAATGCACCTAGGTCCTGTTCCCAGATATTCCTTGGTTTACCAGGGGCTAAGAGAAGGAAGGATTTTCCTATTATGATTTCTACATCAGGTTATATCCACCTAATCAACGGGAGACTGGAATTTTATAGTTATTATTATTATTATTATAAATAGTATTATAATTAATTATAATTATATAATATATAAAATATAGTATATAATATATATCATATAGTATATAGTATATAGTGAGGAATTTCCCCCAAATAACTAGAATATTTAAATGCTTGGCAGCCACACAAGTGGTAGCTACTCACTCCAGTGGTATTTAGGGGCTTCTGCTATCTCATGTAGAGCAATTATGAAATGGTTCCTCCATGTCTTTAACCATCATTGTTCCTTTGCTCTACACATAGTAAAATTTTTGCAGGTTTGTGGCTTGTTAGTTGCTTATTATTAGTTAGTTGTGATTACCTGTCTAAGAGCTCCTGACTTGATAGATCCTCTCTAGTTTTGTTATTTTACAAATCTTCACAGGCGTTGCAAAGTGCTTTAAAATGTTTACATTAAACAAATTAATTAATTTAAAACATAATGTGCTATATGTATAGCAATATGTGGAGACATTATGAGAAATCTAAATTTGAGGATGCCATGTGTGAATATAAGACCTTGACCAAAATGGCCCTTCTGTACTAACTTCTGTTCAACTCCCTCTTCCTCCACCAATTCCCACAAATAGACTATTTTCATTTGATTATTTAAGTAAGTTGTGTGGAAGAAATCCAGGAAAGAAGGATTAAATGCCTGTACTCAATATACCTTCTTCTACAGAATCTTCTGTGTATGTATCAATTCATGGGATCCTGGACTGTTTCTAATATTTAGACAAAGTCAGGCAAATACTTAGTGTAACAATAAGCCAAACCCTAGATTTCTATATAATAAGCACTTTTATATTTGTCCTGTGTCACACTAACCTTTTAAAATTGTATATACTTCTCATTATTGTTTTAAAATAAATTACACTTTAAGTATATCAATTAAACTTTTTCTGGTAATGACTTGCTCTAGTCATTTTTCTGTTAATGACTTGAATAACTGTTAAAGCTTCATTTTCTGAGCCTTGGTATTACTAAATAAGATGGTTTCATTTTATATTACTAATATAAAAATGGTTAATTAACATTGGTTAGTTGAACCCCTATGAAAACAAAAACATGCATGTATCTGAGGAAGAATTAAATGAGAAAAGTGGGCTGGGATGATTACTGTAAATTATTTTTTAAAGATTTATTTATTTATTTGTTGGAGAGAGAGGGAGAGCTGGGGGAGGGGCAGAAGGAGAGACTGTCTTAAGAAAATTCTGCACTGAACATGGAGCCCAGTGCAGGGCCTGAGCCAAAATCCAGAGTCTGACACTTAACTAACTGCATCACCCAGTCACTCTCATTGTAAATTCTTTCTAATAATTGGTGATGGTTGCAGTAATGCTCTCTCTCTATCTGATTCATCATGAAGCTTTCAAATGAAAGTTGTTTTTTTTTCCCTTGCATTGTCTGTAACATTAATACTACACTTCTCATTAACACAAAACAATAATTTCAGACAAAATTGAGCACCTGGGTGGCTCAGTAGTTAAGCGTCTGCCTTAGACTCAGGTGTGATCCCAGGTTCCTCCTTGGTAGGAAACCTGCTTCTTCTTCTCCCACTTCTCCCACTCCCCCTGCCTGTGTTCTCTCTCTCACTGTGTCTCCCTGTCAAATAAATAAATAAATCTTAAAAAAAACAAATTCAGATAAAATTAAATACATTTTAACATTGTAAGTTCCTTTTCAAAGCCATCTTTCATTTTCATTAAAATGTAGACACCTAGCATGAGCAGGCTTGTTTTTATCAGTATGCCATATCATTTGACTTGAGTCACAGAAATAACAAATAATAAGCCTCTAGTATCTTGATAATTTTAATTCTTTGGGTGTATTTTACATAATACAGATCATTAAAAATGCAAAGCCATGATAGCATATTTATTTGGTGAAATAGTTGGAGAATACTGATTCCAACACTGAATATGCTACTTAAGGTCTTTATATGAACTTCTCACTTGGGGAAAGAAAATCAGAATAGAAAATATCCTGCTGGGATTTAACCACCATGGGCTTTCAGTAACTTTTTGTACTCTATAAATTCACTCAATTCAACCAATGCTGCACTTCTCTTTCACAACCAAGTATTTTTTAATTAATTAATTTGAGAGAGAGAAGGAGCACAAGCAGGAAGATGGGCAGAGAGAGGGGAAGAAACAGATTCACTGCTGTGCAGGGAATCTAGTGTGGCACTCAATCCCAGGACTCTGGGAGCATGACAAGAGCCAAAGGCAGACACTTAATCAACTAAGTCACCCAGGACCTCCACGACCAAATATCTTCTGTTTCTCATTTGGACTCCTTCCCAGTCACCTTGATGCACTCAAGCCTGACATAGATGCGATATTGGATCAAGGCTTTACCCTCTTCTGCTAAAGATAAACTGACCACACATATAAGGTCTTTGTATCTATTTCTGACCAACCGAGCATGCACATTCACAATATTTTCACCTGTTGTATACTACTTTATTCACCTACTGGTAGATATATCATTGGAAGTCTTAAGTCAAGAAAAGAAATGAATAATCTTTTGAGATATATGAAAAGTTTAACATTTGTGCAATTCATAGCTAACTTATGAGAAAGGGTGGCTAGTGAGTATTTTTGGTAGATTAAGCAAACCAGTCTACTAATGTTCAATGCCTAAAAACTGACAGTATTTTAGGTAGGACTTCAAGAAAGAAGATTCTCTATTGATAAAGGAACTAAGTTTAAGGATGGGGCCCAGAAAGAGTTGGCTGATAATTATTTGCTACACGAATGAAATGATGGGGAGAATGGGAATAGTTTTTTTAAGGTTTTCATGGCAAGAAGGAATCATGATGAGAGTTCTGGGGCTATGTTTCTGAGATCATTAGTGAGAGTAAATTCAGTACTGTAATTTGCGGTAGGCAGGTAATAAACAATTGGACAGGGCCAAATCTGAATATAGAAGAAGATGAATTGATAAGTAGGTTCATTTCACCTCAATCATTTTCCCTGCTGATTGTATTTTGTTCACTTGGCCACTGGATCTTGATTCATTTTCTGCCACTTCATTATTTTCAGCCCTTCAAGTGTGTTTCTTTTCACAAGACACAATTGCTAGTTTTCACCTGCATTTAACACTTGTCTTTGTGAGAAATTATCAAGCTTTTATTTTTTTTATTTTTTTTTTCATTTTTTATTTCTCATTTTATTTATTTTTTCAGCGTAACAGTATTCATTCTTTTTGCACAACACCCAGTGCTCCATGCAAAACGTGCCTTCTCCATTACCCACCACCTGTTCCCCCAACCTCCCACCCCTGACCCTTCAAAACCCTCAGGTTGCCCCAACCTCCCACCCCTGACCCTTCAAAACCCTCAGCGAACCATAAGAGACTATGGACTCTGAAATCAAGCTTTTATAATGCCTGTAGAGTAAGATGTATAGTGGAAACATTTCCTAGAAGCATTTCTCCCATCTTTTTTCCAAAAAAAAAAATAATTAATTAATTTGACAAAGAGAGAGATCACAAGTACGCAGAGAGGCAGGCAGAGAGAAAGAAGGAAGCAGGCTCCTCCTGAGCGGAGAGCCCGATGCAGGGCTTGATCCCAGGACCTGGGGATAATGACCTGAGCTGAAGGCAGAGGCTTTAGCCCACTGAGCCACCCAGGCGCCCTGCATTTTTCCCATCTTATATGTGATTTGCATGTACTGGGTATCACAGGTTTCCTAAGGTTGAGTAAGTCTACTTTCAGAAATTAAGAAATTAATATTCATTCACTGTATCCTTTAGTCAAATATTTTATTTTCTTTGAAAAATCTCTGTGCTTAACCTGGACACATAGTATTATTTTACATCGATTATGTGGATATTGGCAATATCCTTTTCTATCGATTTCAAAATCAAGATATGTAAAGCCAAATAATTTGTCTTTCCCCAGATCTACTTTTAATCACTTATAACCATGAATGGAGAATCAATGGAGAAATCCAAGCTGTCTTAAACACATTCTCTCTCTCTCTTTGGTTTTGTAGTACTGATTAGTTTTTTTAATTATTTAAATTATAGTTAGTTAACATACAATACAATATTAGTTTCAGGAGTAGAATTCAGTGATTCATCACTTACATAAAACACCCAGTGCTCATCACAAGTGCCCTCCTTAATACCCACTATCCATCAAGCCCATTCCCACATTCCTCCATCAACCCTCAGTCTGTTATCTATCATTAAGAGTCTCTTATAGTTGGGTGCCTCGGTGGCTCAGTCAGTTGAGTGACTGCCTTCAGCTCAGGTCATGATCCTGGAGTCTCAGGATCAAGTCCTGTGTCAGGCTCCCTGCTCAGTGGGGAGTCTTCTTCTCCCTCAGACCTTCCCCTGCCTGTTCTCTCTCTCACTTCTTCTCAAACAAATAAAATCTTTAAAAAAAAGAGTTTATTACAGTTTGTTTCCCTTTCTCTCTCTTTATTCTGTCTCCTGTATGTTCATCCATTTTGTTTCTTGAATTCCACATATGAGTGAAATCTTATGGTATTTGTCTTTCTCTGATTGACTTTTTTCACTTAATGTAATACACACTAGCTTCCTCAACATCATTGCAAATAGCAAGATTTCATCTTTTTTTTTTTTTTAAAGATTTTATTTATTTATTTGACATAGAGAGAGATCACAAGTAGGTAGAGAGGCAGGCAGAGAGAGAGGAGGAAGCAGGCTCCCTGCGGAGCAGAGAGCCCGATGCGGGGCTCGATCCCAGGACCCTGAGATCATGACCTGAGCCGAAGGCAGCGGCTTAATCCACTGAGCCACCCAGGCGCCCCAAGATTTCATCTTTTGATGGCTGAAGAGTATTCCATCATATGCACATTATATGTGGTATATATATATGTACACATCTTCTTTATTCATTCATCAGTCAATGGGCATTTGGGATCTTTCCATAGTTTGCCTATTGTTGATAATGCTGCTATAAACATTGGAGAGGATGTACTCCTTCAAATGTGTACTTTTGTATCATTTAGGTATATAGTTATAGTGCAATTACTGAATCATGAGGGTAGTTCTATTTTTAGCTTTTTGAGGAACTACCATCCTGTTCTACAGTGTGACGGCACCAGTTTGCATTCCCACCAACATTGTAAAAGGACTCCTCTTTCCCTGCATCCTTGACAATGCCTGTTGTCTCCTTTGTTGCTAATTTTAGCCATTCTGACAGGTGTGTGGTGGTATCTCATTGTGGTCTTGATTGGTATTTCCTTGATGATGAGTGATATTGAACATCTTTTCATGTGTCCATTAGCCATCTGGATGTCTTCTTTGGAAAAATTTTTATTTATGTCTTCTACCCATTTCTTAACTAGCTTATTTGACTTTCTTATTCCTTTACTTACACTCATCCAAACACATCACACTCCCAAAGATCTATTGATTCAACCACTGATAATCACACTTGTACATCTATCTCTTTCTGTTTGCCAAAATTCAAGTTATTATCTCCTGCTTGGATTGTTCTCTGCTTCCAATCCTTTGTTCACAGAACCATAAGAGATACACTCACAGACAGTATTCTGACAAAATAACTTCCTTCCCTGAAAGCTGTCTAGCCACTAGTATTTTTTATAGCTTCATAACATGACCTACAAGGTCCTTCATATCTTTGGCTCCTGCCCACTGCCATGACTGCAAAGTAAAATCCATTTCACTCAGCCTGTTTCTCTACTGGCCACATAAAGACATTTCTAGAGTCTGAATCTAGGGTTGAAATAATATCTGTATCATCATGGGAAATACAATCATCTGTATAATTCTTTCTTCTACTACCTCAACCTAAAATGCAGGAAACCATCATCAGTCTCTCTCATTTCTAGGCCAATGGCATGGTTTGCACTCCAATTATATCCCATTTTAGGCTTATTATGTTTGACTTTTCCAGAGTTAAGAACATGAACTCTTACCACATTGGTAGATTTGCCTCCATCACCCCCCCCAAAAAAAAGAAAAGAAAAAAAAAAATCCCAGCCTTTTTTCTTTGAATTCCTCATGCTGTTTTTCTTTTAATTCCTCAGGCACCCAAAGGGACATCATACAACTCCTGTGTTTCACAAGTAAGTGAAATTTGTAAAGCTTCAACTAAGAACCAAACACATAGAGATTTCTTATACTTTTGGAAACCTCTCACAAAAATGATCATTCCGGGGCGCCTGGGTGGCTCAGTGGGTTAAAGCCTCTGCCTTTCGCTCAGGTCATGATCCCAGGGTCCTGGGATCGAGCCCCGCATCGGGCTCTCTGCTTGGCAGGGAGCCTGCTTCCTCCTCTCTCTCTCTCTGCCTGCCTCTCTCCCTACTTGTGATCTCTATCTGTCAAATAAATAAAAAATAAAATCTTTAAAAAAATGATCATTCCTAATATAATACCTGTTAGAAATAAGGACATTCAGTTTAACATAAAACACCAGTCTTCCCAAGAAAATATTATCCCCCAATGAACAGCTATGGGGAAATGATAATTAAAACAAACAAAAAACAGTGAGAGGATGGGAAAGAGAGGCCATTTAACAACAGCAAGAAAATACTGGGTTAGGTAAGAGAAATAACTTTCCAATCACACTGAATGCACTTCGTAAAATAGATTTGGAACCTTTCCCAGTACTTTCCAGGAGTCTAGATATCTACACATTTGACTTATTCCAGAGGTCTCTCCAAAAGACTATTTTGGAATATTCTAAATATGTGGGGTATTTGGAATAAAAGATTTTTTTCTTTTACATTAGGTTTAGTTATGTTTCTTTTGTTACCTAGTAACACATACTTATACCAGATAATTTGAAAAACATAAAAAATAACAGGAAAAAAACCACAATCTATCATCCAAAGAGAATGACTATTAACATTTGAAGATATTTTTTAAACTTATTTGCATGCATCATTTTTCTCTTAAAAATCATTTTTCTTGGGGCACTTGGGTGGCTCAGCAGGTTAAGCCTCTGCCTTCGGCTCAGGTCATGATCTCAGGGTCCTGGGATTGAGCCCCGCATTGGGCTGTTTGCTCATCAGGGAGCCTGCTCACCCCCTACCCCACCAGCCGCCTGCCTCCCTGCCTACTTGTGAATTCTCTCTCTCTCTGTCAAATAAATAAATAAATAATCTTAAAAAAATCATTTTTCTTGGGGCGCCTGGGTGGCTCAGTGGTTTAAGCCTCTGCCTTCGACTTGGATCATGGTCCCGGGGTCCTGGAATCGAGCCCCACACTGGGCTCTCTGCTCCACAGGGAACCTGTTTCCCACTCTCTCTCTGCCTGCCTTTCTGCCTACTTGTGATCTCTGTCTGTCAAATAAGTAAATAAAATTTAAAAAAATCATTTTTCTTTTTGAAATTAAAATAAATTTTCTATTTTAATATCATGATCAACAGTAAAAGTTGAAAACTTGTCCTCTAAGATCAGGAACAAGAAAAGGATGCCCACTCTCACCACTTTATTCAAAATCGTATTGGCAGTCCTAGCCAGAACAACTAGGCAAGGACAAGAAATATAAGACAAACAAATTGGAAAGGAAGAGCCAAAACTGTCACTATTTGTAGGTGACATAATATTATACAGAGAAAATTCTAAAGACTCCACCAAAAAAAAAAAAAATGTTGGACTAACAAATGAATTCAGTAAATTTGCAGGGTATGAAATCAATATGCAAAAATCTGTTGAGTTTCTATACACTAATAATAAACTATCAGTGAGAAAAACTAGGAAAACAATCCCATTTTTAATTGCATGAAATAATAGAATACTCAGAAATAAATTTAACCAAGGAAGTGATAGACCTATATACAGAAAACTGTAAGACATTGATGAAAGAAATTAAGACATAAATAAATAAAAAAAAATACATTGTGTTCATGGATCAGAAGAGTTAGTATTGTTAAAATGTCCGTGCTACCCAAAGCAATCTATAGATTTAACATAATATCTATCAAAACTCCAATGGCATTTTTCAAATAAATAAAACAATCTTAAAATTTGTATGAGACCACAAAAAAAAAAAATCAAAGCAATCTTAAGAAAAAAGCTGGAGGCATTACACTGCCTGATTTCAAACTCTATTACAAAGCTATAGTAATCAAAGTAATAAAAACAGTATAGTATTGGCATAAAAAAGACACATAAGTCAGGGGAATAAAATAAAGTACCCAGGGTGCCTGCATGGCTCAGAGGGTTAAGCCTCTGCCTTCAGCTCAGGTCATGATCTCACGGTCCTGGGATCAAGCCCCACAATGGGCTCACTGCTCAGCAGGGAGCCTGCTTCCCCCTCTCTCTTTGCCTCCTCTCTGCCTACGTGATTTCTCTCTCTCTGTCAAATAAATCAATACAATCTTTAACAAAAATAAAATAAAATAGTACCCAGAAAAATAAAAAAAGACTATGCTTATATGGTCAATTAATTTATCACAAAGGAGCCAAGAATATATAATTGGGAAATGTCAATCTCTTCACTAAGTATTGTTAAGAAAACTGGACAGCCATGTGCAAAAGAACAAAATTGGAGAACTATATTCCACCATACCAAAAAACAAAAAACAAAGAAAAAAAAAACAACTTCAAAATTGAATTAAGACTTGAACATAAGATCTGAACCATAGAATTCCTAGAAGAAAACATGGTAGTTCAATTGTTGGTCATAGGGTGGTTCTACATTTAAATTTTTGAAGAACATCCATACTGTTTTCCACAGTGACATCATTATTTTTCATTCCCACAAACAGTGCAAGAGGGTCCCTTTTTCTCCATAGTGAACTGATGGTTACCTGAAGAAAGGTCGGTGGGGAGGATGGATAAAATAGGTGATAGAAATTAACGAGTGCACTTACTGTGATGAACACTAGGTTTTGTATGGAAGCGTTTAATCACTATAACCTAAAACCAATATTACACTTTATGTTAACTACCTGAGATGTAAATAAAATCTTGAAAAAAATTAAGCCTTCTCAACTAAAATTATTCAGGTGCATATTTTATTAAAAAAAAATAGAGGCGCCTTGGTGGCTCAGCGGGTTAAGCCTCTGCTTTAGGCTAAGATCATGATCTCAGGGTCCTGGGTCAAGCCCCACATCTGGCTCTCTGCTCAGTGGGGACCCTGCTCCCCCCCCCCAGTCCCTGCTTATCTCTCTGCCTACTTGTGATCTCAGTCTGTCGAATAAATAAATAAAAATCTTTAAAAAAGAAAAGAAAAAGAAAAAGACACAGGAAGTAATTTCCTTGACATTGGTCTTGGGGAGATATATATATATATATTCAAAAATTATATCATATATTATATATTATATATGTATATGTACATATATGTACATGTGTATATATATACATATATATATTTGTGTGTGTGTGTATATATATACACATATATACACTCTCTCTCTCTATATATATATATATTTGAGAGAGAGCATAAGTGGGGGGAGGGAGAGGAAGAAGCAGACTCTCTGCACTGAGCACAGAGCCTGACAGCAGGGCGCAGAGCCAGATGAGGAGGGGATCAATGAGGGGCTTGATCTCAAGACTCTGAGATCATGACCTGAGTCAAAATCAAGAGTTGGATGCTTAACTGACTGAGCCACACAATGCCCCTTGGCAATGATTTTTTAAAAAAGATTTTATGTATTTATTTGACAGAGAGAGAAAGCACAAACATGGGTAGTAGCAGGCAGAGGGAAAGTGAGAAGCAGGCTCCCCACTAAGCAGGGAGTCCAATATGGGACTCAATCCCAGGATCCCGCAATCGTGACCTGAGCCAAATTAAAGTGCTTAACCAACAGAGCCACCCATGCACCATTGGCAATATTTTCAAAAATTATGTTTTTTATTTTAATTCCAGTACAGTTAACATACAGCATCGTATTAGTTTCAGGTGTATAATAAAATAATTTAATAATTCTATACATTCCTCCACACCCATCACGCTAAGTGTACTCTGTGGTAAACATCATGAAATGGGAATCATTATAGAAGAAGAATCCCTTCAAGAAGAAGAAAAAAATAAAATCAAAGGCAGAATTCAAGATATTAGATTAGGGAAAAGGACTAAATGCCTTTTTTTTTTTTCCTCCAGAGACCCTGGGGAAAGATACAAGAGTAAACCTTGTAGTCATTGGTGCCTGCTCTCAGAGTTTACTTCTATATAGCTAACCCCCTAAAATACATGTAATTTAGACAGTATAAATTCAACTCAATTACGAAACAGATGGTCCCAGAAGTCTATAAGCATAGATAGATATTTTAGGTGATTCCTTAAAGCCAAGTAAGGGGAGCTTTTAGTTCTTTACTTAATGAATTACTACAGGATCTTTATAGAACCTTAGGCTTGACTGGATATGGATTTAGTAAGTTTTGTAATCATCACCAAAAAAGAGAAATAGTTTGATCTTCATTTTCCTGAAGACTTCCAAAAAACTTGGAATCATATTAAAATAAATTTGTTTTTATTTTCTATATTTTTGTACCTCTCAGGCTTTATATTAACATACAATGTATTATTTGTTTCAGGAGTACAGGTCTGTTGATCATCCATCTTACACAATTCACAGCACTCACCATAGCACATACACTCCCCAGGGTCCATCACCCAGCCACCCCTTCCCTCCTACCCATCTCCCCTCCAGCAACCCTCAGTTTGTTTCCTGAGATTAAGAGTCTCTTATGGTTTGTCTCCCTCCCCAGTCCCATTTTATTTCATTTTACCGTCCCTTCTCCTATGACCCCCTATCTTACCTCCCAAATTCCTCCCATGAGTGGGATCATATGATAATTGTCTTTCTTTGATTGAGTTATTTTGCTTAGCATAATACCCTCTAGCTCCACCCATCTTGTTGAAAATGTCAAGATATCAGTTTTTTTGTTCAACATCCACAAATCAATGAGATACAATACATTAATAAAAAAAAAGAATAAGATCAATATTATACTTTGAATAGATGCTGAAAAAGTATTTGACAAAGTACAGCATCCTGTCTTGATCAAAACTCTTCACCAGGTGGTGGGTAATAGGGAAGGCACGTATTGCATGGAGCACTGGGTGTGGTGCAAAAACAATGAATACTGTTATGCTGAAAAGAAATAATAATAAAAAAAAACAACTCTTCACAGTGTAGGGATAGAAGGAACATACCTCAATATCATCAAGCCATCTATGAAAAACCCACAGCAAATATCATTCTCAATGGAGAAAAACAGAGCTTTCCCCCTAAGATCAGGAAAATGGCAGCACTGTGAACTATTACCACAGCTGTTCAACATAGTACTAGAAGTCATAGCCTCATCATTCAGACAACAAAATGAAATTAAAGGCATCCTAAACAGCAAAGAAGTCAAACTCTCACGCTTTGCAGGTGATATGATAATTTATGTGGAAACCTGAAAAACTCCACTCCAAAACTGCTAGAACTCATACAGGAATTCAATAAAGTATCAGGATGTAAAATGAATGCATGGAAATCAGTTGCATTTCTATCCACCAACAACAAGACAGAAGAAAGAGGAATTAAGGACTCAGTCCCATTTACAACTGCACCCAAAACAGTAAGATACCTAGGAATAAACCTAACTAAAAAGGCAAATAATTTGTACTCAGAAAACTATGAAGCAATCACGAACAATCATGAAAGAAATTGAGGAAGACACAAAGAAATGGAAAAACATTCCATGCTCATGGATTGAAGAACAAATATTGTGAAAATGCCTATGCTACTTAGAGCAATCTACACATTTAATGCAATCCCTATCAAAATACCACCAACCTTTTTCAAAGAAATGGAACAAATAATCCTAAAAATTATATGGAACCAGAAAAGACACTGAATAGCCAGAGGAATGTTGAAAAAGAAAGCCAAAGTTGGTGGTGTCACAATTCCAGACTTCAAGCTCTATTGTAAAACTATAATCATCAAGACAGTATGATACTGCCACAGAAACAGACACATAGATCAATGGAACAGAATAGAGGGCCCTGAAATAGGCCCTCAACTCTATGGTCAACTCATCTTCCACAAAACAGGAAAGAATATCCAATGGAAAAAAGACAATCTCTTCAACTAATGGTGTTGGGAAAATTGAACACCTCATGCAGAAGAATGAAACCAGACCATTTCCTTACATCATATACAAAAATAGACTCAAAATGGATGAAAGACTTCAATATGAGACAGAAAACCATCAAAATCCTTGAGGAGAACACAGGCAACAACCTCTTTGACCTCAGTCACAGCAACTTCTTCTTAGAAACATCGCCAAAGGCAAGGGAAGCAAGATAAAAAATGAACTATTGTGACTTCATCAAGATAAAAACTTTTGCACAGCAAAGAAAACAGTCAACAAAACCAAAGGACGACTGACAGAATGGGAGAAGATATTTGCAAATGACATATCAGATAAAGGTTTAATATCCAAAATCTATAAAAAAGAAACTTATCAAACTCAGCACCCAAAGAACAAATAATTCAATCAAGAAATGGGCAGAAGTGGGAGGAGGGTGGAGGAAGAGGGTGGTGGGGATATGGGGAAGAGGGTGGTGGGGATATGGACATTGTGGAAGGTATGTGCTATGGTGAAAAATGTAAACCTGGCGATTCACAGATCTGTAGCCCTGGGGATAAAAATACATTATATATTTATTAAAAAAATTAAAAAATAATAAAAAATAGAAAAAAAAAGAAATGGGCAGAAGACATGAGCAGACATTTCTGCAAAGACATGCAAATGGCCAACAGACACATTAAAAAGTGCTCCACGTCACTCAACTTCAGGGAAACACAAATCAAAACCACAGTCAGATACCATCTCACACCCGTCAGAATGGCTAAAATTAACAAGTCAGGAAATGACAGGTGTTTGGGAGGATGCAGAAAAAGGGGCACCCTCTGACACTCTTGGTGGGAATTCAAACTGGGGCAGCCACTCTGGAAAACAGTATGTAGGTTCCTCAAAATTTTGAAAATAGTGCTACCCTATGACCCAGCAATTGCACTACTAGGTATTTACCCTAGAGTTACAAATGTAGTGATCCAAAGGGACACATGTACCCGAATGTTTATAGCAGCAAAGTCCACAATAGCCAAACTATGGAAAGAGTCTAGGTGTCTATCAAAAGATAAATGAATAAAGATGTATATATATATGATATATATATATGATATATGATATATCATATATATGATATATATATGATATATATGTATGATATATATGATATATATCATATATATTAATAATGAATATATAATATGAATATAATATGAATATATAATAAAGATGTGTTATAAATGTATATACATATATGTATATAATATTTAATATATTATACATTATATAGCATATAATATATAGTTATCATAGTATCTAACATTGTATGATATATAATACATTTATTATACATATTTATATAACATTTATTATATGAATATGTAATAAAGAAGATGTGGTATATGTGTGTGTATATATGTGTATATATATATACACATACATATGTATATGTATGCCCAAATCAATATCAATTTGGGAAGAAAGCTCGTGAGAATAGGCCAGCGTTGGGCGGCCATTCAGACCGCCCTTGCCCCATGGCCTAGAGTGATTTCTCGCTCGGTGCATGTTGTGGCCATCCGGAAAACACACAGAGACCATGCTGCCCACCCAAGGGCCCCTCCACAGTGGAGTTTTCCCAGAGCAGAGTTGAGGGAGGGGTTGTGGCTGGGCGTCAGAATCTGGCTTTTTGACCTGGTGTGGTGCCGAAGGTTGGGGAAGGACTCAGTGGGGGCATGAAGGTTCTGAGGGTTTTCCGCAGCTCTAAAACGCACCGTTTCCTCATCGGTGGCAGGTGGACTCATGGGTTGTGACTCATGGTTCCCCAATTGGATGGCTGGAGGGACAGGCCCCTGGGGAAGGAACAATGAAAATATATCCGAGGGTTAGTTTCAGTGCCTAGGGGCATAGCATGGCCCAACTGCCAGCACTGGTGTGGGAACCCTAGAGGGTGAGAAGCAAGAGGCCTTGTCCTTGCACGAGTGTGACTCATCAAGAGCAATCTCCCAGGATTCGGGCCACGACCAATTGGGTCCCTGAGCCAGGCCCAGGCAGTGGCCTTGTAGATATGTGCCACAGGAAGTGAGTTCATCGGGGATTTTCCAGCCAATTCTCTCGAGCTTTCGCCCAAATTGAAATCAATTTGGGCAGAAAGCTTTTGAGAACTGGCCGTCATTGGGTGGTGACTTGGGCCCCACTGTCAGCCGTGGTCTAGAGGCCTTTTTCCTTGGGTGTGTGTCAAGGCCCCGTGGGAAACCAGCCATGACCACGTAGCTCCCCCGAGGGCCCCAGCACAGGGGAGCTTTCTGAGGGGAGAGTTGAAGGAGGGGTTGTGGTTGGGCATCAGCCTCCGAGTTTTCTACCCAGTGTGGTGCTGATGGTGGGGGGTGGCCTGTGGGGGGCATGCAGGTGTCTCCCGCTCTGAGGGTTTTGTGCAGCTCTGAAAGGCAGTTTCCACTTAGGTGGCAGGAGGAGTCATGGGGTGTGTTTCAGGGTTCCCCCAGTTGAGGGCTTGAGGGACAGGACCCTGGAAAAGGAATATTGAAAAAACAGGTGAGGGTTAGGGCCTGGGCCTAGGGGCATGGCAGGCCCCTTCTGCCCCTTCTGCCAGCACCAGGGAGGGATACTGCAGGAGGCTGAGCAGCAGGAGGCATTGGCCTTGCCTGTGCCTGATTCACTGAGGGCTTTCTGGCAGTGTTCAAGCTGGGACAACTTGGGATCCCAGGCCAGGCCCAGGGCGCGGCCCTGCAGACATGCAGCACAGAAAGTGAGTTTGCCGGGGATTTTCCAGCCAATCTCAGGAGATTTGTGCCCAAATCAATTTCGATTTGGGCAGATATATATATACATATATACCACATCTTCTTTATTATATATTCGTATAATAAATGTTATATAATACATATAATAAATGTATTATATATTACACAATATTATATATTATAATAAATAAATATGTATTTATCTATAATGGAATACTATGCAGCCATCAAAACAACATTGGCAAAAATTTTTAAACTGACACCAAATTAAAGGCAAAAACCAAACAAACAAATGAGTAAGACTGCATCAAACTAAAAAGCTTCTACACAGCAATAGAAGCCATTAACAATGTAAAAAGACAACCTGCTAAATGGGAGAAAGTTCTTGCAAATTGTATCTAAGTGGATAATATCCAAAATTTATTAAAAAATTCATATAACTTAATAGAAAAAATTTTAATTAGATTACAAAAGAGGTGGAGGATCAGAATAGACATTTTTTTCAGAGAAGAAATTCTAGTGGCCAACAGGTACATGAAAATAGTCTCAACATTACTAATCATCTAGGAAATGGAAATCAAAACCATAATATCACCTCACATTTGTGAGAATGGCTATTACCAAAAACAGAAAAACAAACAATGTTTTGGCAAGGGTGTGGAGAAAAAGGAATTCTTCTGTCCTTTTGGTGGGAATGTAAATAGGTGCAGACACTACTGAATACAATATGGATCATTTTCTATTTTTTTTAAATTTTTAAAAGATTTTTATGTATTTATTTGAGAGAGAGAGTGAGAGAGAGAGCATGAGAGGGGAGAAGGTCAGAGGGAGAAGTAGACTCCCTGCAGAGCTGGCAGCCTGATGTGGGACTCAATTCTGGGACTCCAGGATCATGACCTGAACTGAAGGTAATTGCTCAACCAACTGAGCCACCCAAGTGCCCTTTAAAAAAATAAAATTAGAAAGACCATATGACCCAGAAATTCTACTTCTGGGTATTTATCCAAAGAAAATGAAAATGTTAACTTGAAAAGTTATATGTAACCCTATGTTCACTGCAGCATTATTTACAATAGCCAACATAGGGAAAAAAACTAAATTTCCATTGACATACAAATGGATAAAGAAAATGTAGTGTATATATGCATAGCCATAGAAAACAAATGTTATCTTGCCATTAACGACAACATGGATGGATGTTGGAGGCATTATACTAAGTGAAATAAATCAGACAGAGAAGGACAAATACCATATGATTTCACTTATTATGTGTAATCTTAAATAAAAAGAATAAAATAGTTCAAAGGTACAGAAAACAGATTGGTGGTTGGGGGCAGGAAGTAGATAAAACAGATGAAGGGAGTCAAAAGGCACAAAACTCTAGTTATTAAATAAATCATGTGGATATAATGTATGACATGGCACCTATAGTTAATAATACTACATTGCGTATTTGACAGTTGTTAAGAGAGCACATCTTAAAAGTTCTCAACTATAAACATTCGGGTACACGTGCCCCTTCGGATCACTATGTTTGTATCTTTAGGGTAAATACCCAGTAGTGTCCATCAACAGATGAATGGATAAAGAAGATGTGGTATATATACACAATGGAATACTATGCAGCCATCAAAAGAAATGAAATCTTGCCATTTGCGACGACGTGGATGGAACTAGAGCATATCATGCTTAGTGAAATAAGTCAATCGGAGAAAGACAACTATCATATGATCTCCCTAATATGAGGACATGGAGAAGCAACATGGGGGGTTAGGGGGATAGGAGAAGAATAAATGAAACAAGATGGGATTGGGAGGGAGACAAACCATAAATGACTCTTAATCTCACAAAACAAACTGGGGGTTGCTGGGGAGAGGTGGGATTGGGAGAGAGGGAGGGGGCTAGGGACATTGGGGAGAGTATGTGCTATCATGAGTGCTGTGAAGTGTGTAAACCTGGTGATTCACAGACCTGTACCCCTGGGGATAAAAATACATTATATGTTTATTAAAAAAAAAAATTTTGGAAGGGGAGGCGAACCATAAGAGACTATGGACTCTGAAAAACAACCTGAGGGTTTTGAAGGGTCAGGGGTGGGAGGTTGGGGGAACAGGTGGTGGGTAATGGGGAGGGCACGTTTTGCATGGAGCACTGGGTGTTGTGCAAAAACAATGAATACTGTTACGCTGAAAAAATAAATAAAATGGAAAACAACAACAACAACAACAAAAAAAAAGTTCTCAACTAAAAAATTCTGCAACTACGTATAATAATAGACATTAACTAGTCTTATTATGGTGATCATTTTGCAATATACCAAATTAGTCACCTGAAACTAAAATAATGCTTGTATGTCAATTAAATCTCAATAAAAAAGAAAAAAATTATTTGTCATTTTATTTATGAAAATAGAACATATTCATTTAGAGTATGAAATTATGGATAAGCAAAATAATCAAACAAGTATATGGGGGCATCTTAAGAGAATGTTGTTATTACCCTTTATAGAAGAAAATGGTTAATCTTTCTTTTTTAGAAGTCTAAGATATTACAATTTAAATATCCATTTCGAAAAGCATTGAAACGTTCTAAAAATTAGGGAGTGATCCACTACTACAGTTCGCATATTGACCTCTTAATATTGCCTTATGAGAAAAAAACTTGGGTGAGAGACCTTTATCCAGAAATTATTCTCTCATGAAAACTACTTTAGGTCAGGTGCTTATAATGCAATGTTGAAGTATTAAATTAAAGGCCAAGAATATGTTAATGAGAGGCATGCGAAGTTCAGAATCTCTTTGTCTCTGCCAACTGTTTCTTCTTTCAATTCTGCTTATTGTTCCTACCTTCAGTGTGTAAATATATTTTGGATCTCATTATTTCTTACTCTTCTATTGTTTTTCTTTATATATATATATATATATATATATAGTATATACAAAATATGCTATTAACTTGAATACCAAATATATATATATATTTGTATATACTATATATATATTTGTATATACTATATATCATATATAATATTTTATATCATATATACTTTTTATTATATATTTTCTATACAATCTATATTTTTATTTATATATGTATACATATATATGTAAATTCAAGTTATTTAACATACAAGATAAATCAGTTTCAGGTACAGAATATAATGACTCAACATTTATGTATATAATGCAGTACTCATCATAGAAAGTGCCCTCCTTAATGCCCATCACCAATTTCGCCTCCTCCCTCTATCAACCCTCAGATTGTGCTCTATCATTAAGAGTCTCCTATGGTTCACTTTTCTCTCTTTTTCCCTTCCCTCTATTGTTTTCCAGCTCCATTCAGCACCAGAACAGTTCTGGAAGGCATATCCACTGTAACTCTCAGGAGAACTTACTGAATGGTAACATAAGAAGTGTTAATCCCCAGTCTCATTCCCTTGTTCCATCAGTATGCTGCTGTCCATCTATCCTCTAACTAGAGGATGCTACATATATATCTGCCACTACTTCCCCCTTCCATGCCCAGGTGTGGCCTCAAGATTATTCTTAACATAGAACTCAGGCAATCACTATTACTCAGAGGAATATGATACATGAAATGAAGATTTCATATCATCCCTGAAAGCTAATTAACTAAACTGCGGAGAAAGATTTTGTATGAAAATAGACACACTTCCTTGTACTGGTTTACCATGAGACTGCATGTGGCTCCAGGCAGCCTTTGAGACAGAGGTTACTCTTTTTTTTTTTAATAAAAATTCAATTAATTTACATATAGTGCAGTATTTGTTTCAGAGGTAGAGTGCAGCGATTCATTAATTGCATTTAACCCCCAGTGCTCATTACATTGCATGCCCTCCAAAATACCCATCACTCAGTTATCCCATCCCCCCTCTCTTCTCCCCTCCAGGAAACCTCAGTTTGTTTCCTAGAGTTAAGGGTCTCTTATGGTTTGTCTCCCTCTCTGATTTCATCTTGTTTTATTTTTCCTCCCTTCCCCTATGATCCTGTTTTGTTTCTTAAAGTCCACATCTGGGTGAAATCATATGACAATTGTCTTTTTCTGATTGACTTATTTCACTTAGCGTAATACACTCTAGTTCCATCCACATTGTTGCAAATGTTAAGATTTCATTTTTCTGATGGTTGAATAATATTCCATCACATCTATCTATCTATCTATATCACATATTTTTTTATCCATTCATCAGTTGTTGGACATCTGGGCTCTTTCCATAGTTTAGCTATTGTGGACATTGCTGCTATAGACATTGAAGTGTAGCTGTTCCTTTGGGTTATTATGTTTGTGCCCTTTGGGCAAATATCCAACACCCAAAAAACAAATAACCCAGTCAAGAAATGGGCAGAAGATATAAACAGACATTTCTCCAAAGAAGACATACAAATGGCCACAGACACATGAAAAAATAATCAAAATCACTTGATTTTGAACCACTTCAGGGAAATACAAGTCCAAACCACAATGAGATACAACCTCATAACAGTCAGAATGCCAAAAATTAACAAGTCAGGAAACAACAAATGGTGAGGATGTGGAAAAAGGGGAACCCTCTTACATTGCCAGTGGGAATGAAAGCTGATACAGCCACTCTGGAAAACAGTATGGATACTCTTCCAAAAGTTGAAATATAGCTATCGTACAACCTAGCAATTGCAATAATAGGTATTTACCAAAAGGTTGCTCTTGTCTCGCTGTAGAATTCCGTCGCTATTAACTCCATTTTCACATTCAATAAACTACTGCTTCTCTCTTTTCATTTGTAACTTGTCTTTATATCATTCTCCTACTTTACTCACCATTCCAGTGTGAAACATACTCATTTTTATTCCTTTGATCCCAGAAAAATGTGAATTGAGAGACACCTTGGGTGGCTCAGTTGGTTAAGTGCCTGACTCTTAGCTTTGACTTAGGTGAAGACCTCCTGGCCCTCAGATCAAGTCTCTCATCAGGCTCTGCACTGAATACCAAGTCTGCTTCAGATTCTTTCTCCCTTCCTCTTTGTCCCCCAGCCCCCACTCATGTGTTCTCTCTCTCTTTCCTTTTCTCTCTCTCTCAAATACATAAATAAAATCTTTAAAAAAATAAGGATAAGGCAAATTGATTTCCCTCTGTGACTAAATTTACTTAAAATTTCTTAAGTTAGAATATAGAGTTTTCTTTTACAATAAATGTCAAAGTAACAGTGGCTTTAAAAAATAAAAATTTATTTCTTATATAAAAGTCTGAGGGTAAATAGTTCAGAGTTGGTATTGGCTACGTGGTATTCAAGGATCCAGGTTCCTTCTGCCTTATGAGTCTGTCATTGTTACTATTGAAGTGTCAGTTCATACCTTATATCCTTGCTTCAGCTACTGCCTCATGTTCACATATTAGGTAGCTGAATGGGAAGAGAGGGAAATGGAGGGTATACCCTTTTCTGAGTGGCATAACCCAGAAGTCTCACACATCATTTTTGTTTAACTCCCATTATCAGAACTTAGTCACATGCCATGCATGACTACAATAAATACTGGGAAGTATACTTTTCAGCTGGTTGGCCTATGATCAGCTAAATATTGAATATTTTACTATTTAATAAACAAGGGGGATATATATTAGAAGCATCTAACCCATTATCCCAAACTACTCTTTCTTGGTATAGTGATATCTGAACTCTGGTCACAGAATTTCCCTGAAAGGCTGTCTTCTCTGCTTGGGACATACAATATTGGCCCATACTTACAGATTTCTTACTCCATAGTTCTGTTCTCTAAGCACATTGATTTATTTTACCTTGAGTGATTAACCACAAGACTTTATGCTTATTCATCACAAATGATGCCATAATAGTGGAAAGGCTACGAGGCATGGATTCAGAGATCCTTGATGTAGAATCTTGGGGAAGACATTACATCTTTCTAGCTTCTATGTCAGCCTCACAGAATACTAGTGAATGTTTAATAAGATAATGCATGTAAAAGGCTTTGTAAGTAGGAAAGTGTTATTAAAGTGCTTGTGCTATTTCATTTTTAGTGTTACTTTACAACTGTCTCTCTACACCATTTTTACCCTGTAGCAACCTAACTTGGCAATCCCAGAACTTGAGCTCCCCTTAGTCATTTACTTCTCTAAGTTCCCAACACTTAGCTATCTCTCCTTATCATTGACATGGGCACAGTTCAATTTATCTTTTTAGTTATTTTACCCTTGTGCTTTTAGAGACACTTGTCCACATAGGATTTTATTGGGACCGAGTTTTTAGTTGCTCTCAGGTTATAGGATGGCATGAGGTTATTCATTTCGTAGCAGTCTATACCCTGTATGAACACTTTTTTGGACCTACCTAATTAAGGCTTGGGTTTGTGTTGTTCTTTCTAATCCTTGACAGTATTTAATCTTCACATGCTTTTCCTGGGTCTTTTTTTATACTTTTTAGCCATTTAGCATAAATAATTTTGGCCATATACAAATTCTGTCAAGCTATAGTAATTCTACTGGTAACTATAGCAACATGCATTTCCTGTTCCCAGTCAGAAATAACAAATTTTAGTTGCTTTGTTTACTTAGGAAAAAGAAATACTTCTATCTATGTTAGTTGTCCATTATAAGATTGGGAATCTTATGTATGCAGGATCATAAAATAAAATATTTTTATTTTCAGGAAATTGAATGATGTGTCATACTAATTATGTTCTAATAAATAGTTGCCAGTGGATTTAAAATATTTTTAATATAACTTGACAGACTTTATTAGAAATATAGTTTAGAGCATGGTTTTTAGGCATGCTCTCAAAGTTGTTGGCATTATACAGGTTAAAGTTAATGATTTAGAATGCATTTGAAATGTTTACACTTCCAATAAATGAGAAACATGAGAAAGAGAGACAAGTAACATCTATTGAAAGCCTACTCTTTGCCATGTTCCATACTACTTGCTTTACACAAATTTAACTTTCCCTAAACAGTAATCCTAAGAACTAGGTATTATTAAATCCTCATTTTCCCAATAAAGAAAATGAAATTCAGAGATATTAAACATTGTACTTAATCATAGACCTAGTAGGCTTAAGACAAACCTGAATCTACTTGCTCCAAATTTATTGATAATTCTTCTAGATCATGCTACATTCTGGAAACACATTCTGGAAAGGTAATACATATGTTTTGAAATAAATATTATTCTTTAAAAACTCATTAAAACATAGGTTTGCCATTCACAATTTTCAGCTTTTGTAGGAAAGGTTGAAGTTTAGATATTGTCAAACAGTGTGATAGAGTCTATTCTCTTTACCATTTATTGCTGATTAAACATGAAGTGTAGAAGTTTGCTGATACAATTAAGGACTGACATATTTTAGAGTAAACATTAGAAATATAGTTATTGTTAAGTATATCAATTAGATTATAAGCTAATGATTCAAAAATTAGTTGATAATTGTGCAGCTAAATTATTTAAATGTAGTCCTAGTAGTAGCTATAGGATATCTGAAACAGCATGTACACTGTAGAATCTCAGTTTTTAAGTTTCAGCAAGAAATATAGTTAAATAATTTGATCTTACTTTATTCTAACTAATTTCTGAAAAGTTATTTGAGAAATATCAAAAACATGCTGACTGATTCTATATTTTCATTGACACCATTATTCTTCAGACATATATTGACACAAGGAAAATATCTTGACTAATCATGCAATAATGCAAATTTCACTTAACCTAGTGTAAGTCTTAAAATTTAAGTTATGATTTTCTAATCTGACTAATTTCATATTTATTTTACAGATTATAATTGCAACTCTTAACCCTTAAAAATTTCAAAAGAAAAGTAAGTTTAGGTTTAGAAGACAGTGTGAACTCAGAACAATCAGATCTATTCCAAGCCCAGAAGATCCCTAATATTATTCCAACTTTCTCATTTTAGTCCTAGGGTATATGCCAGCATCTCCTTCTGGCTCTACAAAGCATGTAACCTTTACCTATTAAAGCTCTGAATGCTTTAATTTTGCATAACCTATGGTAACAAGAATCAAGGAAAATAAACAGAAAACCCAGAAATAAACCCATAATTATATGGTCAATTAATGTTTGACAAAGGAGGAGTGAATACACAGTAGGAAAAAGACAGACAGTGACTTCAAAAATTGATGTTGGGAAAACTAGACAGCAACATGCAAAAGAATGAAACTGGACTATTTCTTTTCACCATACACAAAAATAAATGCAAAATGGATTAAGGACCTTAATGTGAGACCTGAAAATCATAAAAATCCTTGAAGAGAGCACAAGCAGTAATCTTTCTGACATCAGCTGTAGCAACACTTCTAGATATATCTCATGAAACAAGGGAAATAAAAAGAAACAAAAACTATTGCAACCACATCAAAACAAAAACAAACAAAAAACCCTTCGGTACAGTGATGAAAGTAATCAACAAAACTAAAAGACAACCTATTGAATCATAAAAGATATTTGCAAATAACATATCTGATAAAAGAGTAATATCCAAGATATATAAAGAACTGATATGACTCAACATCCGAACAGCAAATAATCCAATTTAAAATTGCACTACTGGGTATTTACCCCAAAGATACAGATGTAGTGAAAAGAAGGGCCATCTGTACCCCAATGTTTATAGCAGCAATGGCCATAGTCACCAAACTGTGGAAAGAACCAAGATGCCCTTCAACAGACGAATGGATAAGGAAGATGTGGTCCATATACACTATGGAGTATTATGCCTCTATCAGAAAAGATGAATACCCAACTTTTGTAGCAACATGGATAGGACTGGAAGAGATTTTGCTGAGTGAAATAAATCAAGCAGAGAGAGTCAAGTATCATATGGTTTCACTTATTTGTGGAGCATAACAAAAAACATGGAGGACATGGGGAGATCTAGAAGAGAGGGGAGTTGAGGGAAATTGGAAGGGGAGGTGAACCATGAGAGACTATGGACTCTGAAAAACAACCTGAGTGTCTTGAAGGGGTGGGGAGTGGGAGGTTGGGGGAACAAGGTGGTGGGTATTAGGGAGGGCATGTGTTGCATGGAGCACTGGGTGTGGTGCAAAAACGATGAATACTGTTACGCTGAAAAGAAATAAAAAAAAAATGGGTAGAAGAAATGAACAGACATTTCTCCAAAGAAGACATACAAATGACCAACAGACATATGAAAAGATACTCAACATTATGAATCATCAGTGAAGTGCAACTCAAAACTACAATGAAATATCACCCTACACCTTTCAGAATGTCTAAAATAAAAAAACACCAGAAACAACTGGTGTTGGCAAGGATATGGGAAAAAAGGAAACTTCCGTGCTGTTGGTGGGAATACAAACTGATGCAGCCACTATGGAGAACAGTATGAAGATTCCTCAGAAAGTTAAAAATAGAACTACCCTACAGTCCAGTAATCACACTACTGGGTATTTGCCCACGAAATACAGAAACATTAATTTAAAGGAATGTATCAAACCCTGTGTTTATTGTAGCATTATTTAAAATAGCCAAGCTATGCAAGCAGCCCAAGCATCCATCAAAAGGTGAAAGAATAAAGAAGATGTGGTGTGTATATGTGTATATAACATTTAGCAATAGAAAATAATGAAATCTTGACAGTTTCAACAACCTGGGTGGAGCTAGAGTGTAGAATGCTAAGGTAAATAGGTCAGAGAAGACAAATGCCATATGATTTTACTCATGTGATATTTAAGAAACAAAACAAATGAGCAAAGGGGGGAAAAGAGGGAGAAGAAGAGAGAGCGAGGAAGGCAAACCAAAAAGCAGACTCTTAACTATAGAGAGCAAACTGATGGTTATCAGAGGGGAGATGGGGGGATGGGTTAAATAGGGGACAAGGATTAAGGAGGGCCCTTGTGATGCTCACTGGGTGCTATATGTAAGTGATGAATCATTAAATTCTACACCTAAAACCAACATTACCTGTATGTTAAATAATTGGAATTTAATTAAAACTTGAAAAAGAAAAAAAATCCCTACCAATTCTCTGTATTTTCTTGTAACAAAAATATGTGTTTTGGCAATTAAAAAAAAGGAATCAAGAAGATGAAAAATTCCCCTTGATGAGCTAAATCACAGCTACACCCTAGAGAACCACAGCCTCCATTCATAGTTGATTATTAATTAAAGGACTGAATGACGTCAGACAGTACAGCACAAAAATTAGTCCCAGTTACTGGAGTTTAAAACAAGTCATATTTACCATGGTAACCTAGGGTAACTGGGGCATTAACAAACTCTAATGTGCTTTCCAGTTCAAAATAAAAAGAATGCTGTATAATATGGACAAAGTACTGACCTAGTGTATGTGAAACCACCATCAGCAGGATGTTTCTTCTCACCTATGCTACAAGAATAGGTTGAAAGTTTGCAAAAGCAATTCAGTTGCATAGGTGCTTAATTATAGTATGTCCCAAACCCATGGCAACAAAATGCTAAATATAGTAAAAAGCTCTTGTCCCGTAAAGAGCATGGACCACTTAGGGATGGGAGATAGCTACATTGAAAAGACTCATAAGGTTGAATTGCAATAGGCAAAGTTTACTTACAATATTATTGTATTAGAAGCAACAATATCAAGTGACCTTGTATATGCAAGAATTTTTGTTTGTTTGTTTTTCATTCTGGGGTGAAGACTCTTTCATATTAACATCAAGTATTTCCTCTATGTTAATATTAAATTAAAAAAATTCTTTCGAGGTTATAAAACCCTTATGAGGATAAACATCTGGCACAACGGATTAAATTGGGATCCAACAGATCCCAATGTATGTGAAAGTCATCTAAGTACTTCTTACGTGGTGTTGCTTTTATCTTTCCTCCAAGCTTAACTCCTTGAAATGAATTGTTCGCTTTCCCTCAGGTCAGGAATATAGAGTTGCATGCAGTGGTAGCTCATCTTAACTACTTCCTTTTGTGTTTGCCTCATTAGTCCATTATTATTATTATTCACTCCATTTGAATACAAGGAATTAGGCATAGAGCATTTACCAGTGAGTGCTTCTTGTAAGCTGTGGTGAAGCCAGACTTTCTTTCCAACAGCACCAAAATATTTTGGCTCTGTAAATGACAGAGAAAAAAAATATATGCTATGAAATGAAACGAAGATATACAATATTTTTACCTATGGAAAGGGGATGCAGTGAGCCAAAATGAACAAGTGAACTTGTTCTGAAACCATTAATGAAGTGTTATGGTCCTTCATTGTGCATGCCAAACTGGCCTGACAAGATTTGCTCCAGCATTTAGTGTAGTTTTTGACATTAAACCAGAGACACATGATGACATTTCTAAGTTCACCAACCCTCAACTTTTACAGGTAAACTGTAAGAATTGCAGAGGAAAGAGAGAGGGTGTAAAAAGCATAACTATGCACATAGTTTCTGATAAATGTCACCCACTGTCTCCTGTTATCCTCTAACTAGAGAGTTTGTGAATGATGTGCAAAAAAAGAAAGGTGGGTTTTCAAATAATTTCATTGAGTTTTTAAGGCAATATTTTGTAACCACAGCAAAAAAATAAAGTTTGTGCTATAAGTTTATGAGAACAAAACCTTATTTAAGTGAAATGTAACCCCAAATCATGAGAATTTAGCAGATCTCTGTTAAGTTGCAACCTCTTTTATCATTTCTCCTTTTGTTCATTTACATTAGCTCTTGTTTACTCTCAGAAGATAAGGGTGTGATGGCGATCATGGTCAGAAATAGAAGTGATGTACACAATGGAATACTATGCAGCCATCAAAAGAAATGAAATCTTGCCATTTGCGACGACGTGGATGGAACTAGAGCGTATCATGCTTAGTGAAATAAGTCAATCGGAGAAAGACAACTATCATATGATCTCCCTGATATAGGACGTGGAGACGCAACATGGGGGGTTAGGGGGATAGGAGAAGAATAAATGAAACAAGATGGGATTGGGAGGGAGACAAACCATAAATGACTCTTAAACTCAGAAAACAAACTGGGGGTTGCTGGGGGGAGGTGGGGTTTGGAGAGGGGTAGGGGGTTATGGACATTGGGGAGGGTATGTGCTATCGTGAGTGTTGTGAAGTGTGTAAACCTGGCGATTCACAGACCTGTACCCCTGGGGATAAAAATACATTATATGTTTATAAAAAAAAAAAGAAAAGAAAAGAAAGGATGAATACCCAACTTTTGTAGCAACATGGATGGGACTGGAAGTGATTATGCTGAGTGAAATAAGTCAAGCAGAGAGAGTCAAGTATCATATGGTTTCACTTATTTGTGGAGCATAACAAATGACATGGAGGACATTGGGAGATGGAGAGAAGGAAGTTGAGGGAAATTGGAAGGGGAGGTGAACCATAAGAGACTATGGACTCTGAAAGACAACCTGAGGGTTTTGAAGGGGCGGGGGTGGGAGGTTGGGGGAACCAGGTGGTGGGTAATAGGGAGGGGATGTATTGCATGGAGCACTGGGTGTTGTGCAAAAACAATGAATACTGTTACACTGAAAAAATAAATAAATTAATTAAAAAAAAGAAGTGAACTCTCTAACCTCAATAATTGCAGTTTATTGATTTAATTATATACTTATATTATGGAAAAAACATTTAATAGCATTAACATTTCGATAGTTGGTCTCATATCTCATTAGGGTAAATTTCACACCACTCTATACAATCACTTTATTTTCAAATGTCTTTGTTTTTGCCTGGGAAAATAAGGTGAATAATTGTATATCGCATATAGCCAACTAGTTGCCTCATCTTCAGCTGCAAAGGTAAAATGTTGCTTCAATTTTGTGCTGAATACTTGTTATGCTGGAAATTATTTTAACTTTTCCAGGTTGCATATCTTTTTTTTCAAGATTTTATTTATTTATTTGACAGATAGAGATCACAAGTAGGCAGAGAGACAGGCAGAGAGAGGAAGAAGCAGGCTCCCTGCTGAGCAGAGAGCCAGATGCAGGGCTTGATCACAGGTCCTGGGATCATGACCTGAGCTGAAGGCAGAGGCTTTAACCCACTGAGCCACACAGGCACCCCAGGTTGCATATCTTTTTTTTTTTTAAGATTTTATTTATTTATTTGACAGAGAGAGATCACAATTAGACAGAGAAGCAGGCAGAGAGAGTGAGAGGGAAGCAGGCTCCCCGCTGAGCAGAGAGCTGGACATGGGACTCCATCCCAGGACCCTGAGATCATGACCTGAGCCGAAGGCAGCAGCCCAAACCACTGAGCCACCCAGGCACCCCGCATATCTTTTTTTATATACTTTCTAAAGTAAATGGAATCCTCCACATTCACATGAGGAAGAGATAGGTGGCTTAACATTCATATCAGTAATAAGATAGTCACAACTTTAAAAATATTATACACATATAAATGCAACAACAGTTGATTTAGATTTGTATGCAGGTCCATGCAAACACTGTCAACTAATCTTTGACAAAGGAGCAAAGACAATTCAGTGAAGAAAGGATAATCTTCAACAAATCATGCTGGAACAACTGGATATTCACATGCTAAAAATGAATCTAGATGCAGATCTTAAACCTTTCACAAAAATTGACTTACAATGAATCGTAGCCCTAAAATGTAACACTCAAGACTACAACATTCCTAGAAGATACCATAGGAGAAAATCTTGGTAAATTTTGTTGTGGTGATGGCTTTTTAGATGCAGCACCAATTCTAGTGATTAATATTTACATAGTTTTCAATATAACACGTCATGAACAGAACTGCTTACTTACAAATTTAAGAATAATGTGAAATTAATTAGCATTACAATGTAGTCCTCAGCTCTTAGGTGCAACTTTTTTGAATACTATATTAATTCGTGAATACCTCTGACAACATGAATCAAAATATCACAAGAAGTAAGAAAATGGATATTTAGCATTCCTGGGAACTACTGGGAAATAATACTTCATTAAGCAATTTCTATTGAATTCATGCTAGCTAGGAATAAGAACTGGACAATTAATTGTTTTGTTTTTTCTCTTAAACACTTTTGTTTAAATCTTCCCCATACCCTGAATTAGTGCTCTTCTCTGACATTGGTAACCCCAAAAAACCCTTATGGGATCCAGATGCAATTGCCTTTTATTTGAAGTACATTAAGAGAGAGATGTGGAGTAATTCCTTAGACTCTGAACAGTTAGTGAGCAGAAGTTAAGACTTATAGGTCTTCTTATGCCAGAAGAGAGCAATTGGATCCCAATGCAATTGCCTTTTATTTGAAGTACATTAAGAAAGAGATGTGGAGTAATTCCTTAGACTCTGAACAGTTAGTGAGCAGAAGTTAAGACTTATAGGTCTTGTTATGCCAGAAGAGAGCACCGGAACCTGAGTGACACAGCACAAACATGTTCTGTAATATAGTTGAGTATGCCTGTTTGTATATATATGTATTTTGTGTGTGGGGCCCAGGGAAAGAGTCTGTATTATTTACCTATTACTGCATAATATTACCATGAACTTAACAGCTTAAAATAACACTTTTTTTTAATCTCACCATTTTTATGATCCATGAGCCCAGGTACAATTCAGCAGTGTTCTCTGCCTCAAGATCTCACAAGGCTTCATTCAAAGTGTCAGGTGGGGTTTCAGTTTCATATGGGAGTTAACTGGGAAAGGATCTACTTCCAAGTTCAGTTTTTGGTGGCATTCAGTTTTTTGTGGTTTGTGGGAGTGAGGGCCTCATTTTCTTGCTGGCTGTTGGCTGTAAGCCCTTTTTTATAGGCTGTCAGCAGGAAGTCATCCTTAACTCCTAGAAGTCATTTATAGTTTCTTGTCATGTTGTGTTCCCCAACATGTCCATTTATTTCCTCAAAGCCAATGAAGGAGAAACTCCAGGAATATGGGTGCTACACATATATCCTATTACCTTTGTCATATTCTATTCAATAGAAGCAAGTCACAATCCTGCCCATACTCAAAGGGATGGATTACACATGGATGTAGATACCAGAAAGTGGGGCCATGGAGACTACTCTAAGAATCTATTCAGCAGAATCTCTCTTGTTGGATCTAAGATGGCACTGGGGAAAAAAAAAGGATAAACCATTTCTCACTTTACTGGATTTATCTGTTACAGATTCTTTAATCATAAGAATTCTTCTTCTAATTTTTCCCACTTGCTAAGGTCTTGTTCTTTCTTTATTTCTTTTTCTTTTTAAAGAACCAAGATTCCATGTTTTCAATCATAAGGGGGCTTTGACCATTAGGAAGAAGAGAAAGGAGGAGGAAAGGGAGGAAAAGAAAAGGAGAAATGAAGAAGAAACAGTGAAAAGAAAAGAAGGAGGGAAAGTGAAGAAAGAAGAAAGGAAGCTGTAACAGTTCAAAAAGTAGAAATGTCTATGCTACCTAAAGCAATCTACACATTTAATGCAATCCCTATCAAAATACCATCCATTTTTTTCAAAGAAATGGAACAAATAATCCTCAAATTTATATGGAACCAGAAAAGACCTCGGATAGCCAAAGGAATATTGAAAAAGAAAGCCAAAGTTGGTGGCATCACAATTCCGGACTTCAAGCTCTATTACAAAGCTGTCATCATCAAGACAGCATGGTACTGGCACAAAAACAGACACATAGATCAGTGGAACAGAATAGAGAGCCCAGAAATTGACCCTCAACTCTATGGTCAACTAATCTTCGACAAAGCAGGAAAGAATGTCCAATGGAAAAAAGACAGCCTCTTCAATAAATGGTGCTGGGAAAATTGGACAGCCACATGCAGAAAAATGAAATTGGACCACTTCCTTACACCACACACGAAAATAGACTCCAAATGGATGAAGGACCTCAATGTGAGAAAGGAATCCATCAAAATCCTTGAGGAGAATGCAGGCAGCAACCTCTTTGACCTCAGCCGTAGCAACATCTTCCTAGGAACAACGGCAAAGGCAAGGGAAGCAAGGCAAGCAAGGGCAAAAATGAACTATTGGGATTTCATCAAGATCAAAAGCTTTTGCACAGCAAAGGAAACAGTTAACAAAACCAAAAGACAACTGACAGAATGGGAGAAGATATTTGCAAACGACCTATCAGATAAAGGGCTAGTATCCAAAATCTATAAGGAACTTAGCAAACTCAACACCCAAAGAACAAACAATCCAATCAAGAAATGGGCAGAGGACATGAACAGATATTTCTGCAAAGAAGACATCCAGATGGCCAACAGACACATGAAAAAGTGCTCCACGTCACTCGGCATCAGGGAAATACAAATCAAAACCACAATGAGATATCACCTCACACCAGTCAGAATGGCTAAAATTAACAAGTCAGGAAATGACAGATGCTGGAGAGGATGTGGAGAAAGGGGAACCCTCCTCCACTGTTGGTGGGAATGCAAGCTGGTGCAACCACTCTGGAAAACAGCATGGAGTTTCCTCAAAATGTTGAAAATAGAACTACCCTATGACCCAGCAATTGCACTACTGGGTATTTACCCTAAAGATACAAACATAGTGATCCGAAGGGGCACGTGTACCCGAATGTTTATAGCAGCAATGTCTACAATAGCCAAACTATGGAAAGAACCTAGATGTCCATCAACAGATGAATGGATAAAGAAGAGTGGTATATATACACAATGGAATACTATGCAGCCATCAAAAGAAATGAAATCATGCCATTTGCGACGACATGGATGGAACTAGAGCGTATCATGCTTAGTGAAATAAGTCAATCGGAGAAAGACAACTATCATATGATCTCCCTGATATGAGGACATGGAGAAGCAACATGGGGGGGGTAGGGGGATAGGAGAAGAATAAATGAAACAAGATGGGATTGGGAGGGAGACAAACCATAAATGACTCTTAATCTCACAAAACAAACTGGGGGTTGCTGGGGGGAGGTGGGATTGGGAGAGGGGGAGGGGGCTATGGACATTGGGGAGGGTAAGTGCTATCGTGAGTGCTGTGAAGTGTGTAAACCTGGCGATTCACAGACCTGTACCCCTGGGGATAAAAATACATTATATGTTTATTAAAAAAAAAATTGGAAGGGGAGGTGAAACATAAGAGGCTATGGACTCTGAAAAACAACCTGAGGGTTTTGAAGGGTCAGGGGTGGGAGGTTGGGGGAACAGGTGGTGGGTAATGGGGAGGGCACGTTTTGCATGGAGCACTGGGTGTTGTGCAAAAAGAATGAATACTGTTACGCTGAAAAAATAAATAAAATGGAAAAAAAAAGTAGATAGGAACATTTGGAAATAATGTCAAGCCTAGAATGTGAATACTGTTTACTTCAACATGTCTGTACAAACTTGGGACCTCTGGATATATAATCAGACACATTTCTAGAGATCAATTCTTAAATTTCCCTTGTACTTCATGCGATATGCTGACAAGGTCAAGTTACCCTGATATCTGATGACCCTCTTGAGGTGGATGACACTGTCATGCTTCCTAGAAACATCACCTCAGTCATGACAGACAAGATAATTATTTTCTCACTCAGCTGTCATAGTCTTGCCATAGGGATCTTCCCACACATACATAAATTTGAATAGAAATAGATGAAATAATTGTTAATAATCTGTCGTATAACTTTAATAGTCATTCTTCATTGTAATCTTAAAATTGACTTTGATTATTTCAATTACCAATTTTGAAATCTCAAATTATGAAACTGCCATGAAACATAATTAGATTAAATGGAATACATTTAGCCTGTATATTTGTATATCCATCCCACTGTTTAAAAACTGTGACATATTAAATCTTTAGCTATGCATTTAACATGCTAAATTATACATCATACCTGTAAAAAGAATTTCAATGTGCCCCAAATAAATGATGAACCAAGAAGAACATAAAACAAATATGAGATTGCACGTAAATAACCAGTTTGATTTTAAGAAGTTCTAGGGAGGCGAACCATAAGAGACTATGGACTCTGAAAAACAACCTGAGGGTTTTGAAGGGTCAGGGGTGGGAGGTTGGGGGAATAGGTGGTGGGTAATAGGGAGGACACGTTTTGCATGGAGCACTGGGTGTTGTGCAAAAACAATGAATACTGTTATGCTGAAAAAATAAATAAATTAAAAAAAAAGAAGTTCTAAGTGGCAAAAACCTCCCTGAAATCCCTCTCCAAATCTGAAAAATCCAGTGCTTTTGTTGTGCACAGATTTGAGCTGTCCCCATTTATAACCTTATGGTCTCTAAATCCAGTAACATTAAACAGCAGATTAGTCAATCAAGTGCAATGAGAGATCATGGTGAAGGTGAGAGGAGTTTAGTTTTGTGACTGCCACAGGGGAAAAAAAAGCCCAGAACATATTCTTTCTCTCAAAAGCAACCCACAATAAATAGCCAAATTCATGCGTTCCACAAACTTTAGGATTAAGGTTTGATGAAGTATTATGTTCTGGGCACAGTGATATACTAGGGCCAAGTCAATTTACAAAAGTAGAAAACGCTAATGAAATACAAATATATAACTGAAACACTAAAGTTTGAATTAGAAAATGCTTTGCAAGATGGCCCATTAAAGAGGAATAACATTTATGTAAAAAGCCTAATATTTTGGACTATTCTAATGGAATGTTGCAGCATTTGCAGAAAGGTTATCAAGTGTGAGTCAAATTAAAATTATTGAAGATAGACTGGGGATACATTTATTTCATTTACAAAGGTAAATGAATACAACAGAGGAGAGTAAATCTTCATGAATCCTTTCTGCCAGGAGCTTGCATCAAGACTCTTTTAAATATGACCATTTTTGTGCATATGCACAAAAATGAAGAACATATTTTATAACCCCAGCAATCATTGCAGTATCATTGACTGAAAAACTCCAACTAAAAATATTTTTTTAAATATTTTATTTATTTGTTTGACACAGGGAGAGAGCACGACTAGGCAGAGAGGCAGGCAGAGATAGAGGGGGAAGCAGGCCCCCTGCTGAGTAGAGAGTCTGACAAGGATCTTGATCACAGGACCCTGAGACCATGACCTGAGCCAAAGGCAGAGGCTTAACCCACTGAGCCACCTAGGTGCCCCTATAAACATTTTTTTAGCAAGAGCAGAATTCCTATTGTCTTATCTTCATGTATGCAAATTTTACCCTGTTGCTTAATTTAAGCAAAGTAACCAAAAATATTATTCAATATAAATCAATCAACAAAAAAGTTTAATTTTATTTTTTCTTCCTTCTTTCTTTATTTTTTAAATTTCTTTTCTGTTCCAGAATTTATTGTTTATGCACCACAGCTTAATTTTAGATTATGTAAAGTACAACAGCAGAAACCATGTCATATAAAGGAGCATGTAAGAATGGAACATCTTCCCTTATGGATTTAAACAAAAGCATAGTGCTGTTAAGTTTGTAGTAGATTTCTAAATTAAGTATTGAATTGGCCTAGAAAAAATTCATCTTATAAAATGTGTTTTCTAATGTTTGCTTACAGGTTTCATCTGCTACATTAATACAGAATAGTGATGCAGCAGGCAAAAATGAAGGTTAAGATGCCTTTAAACGAATTTGGCCCAGTAAGTCCCATGCTCTGATTCTCTCCAGCAGTTCATTTCATTATAAACTTAATTAGAAACCTTTTCTTTTTAATGTTCAGAAAATATTTTGATATCACTAACTCCCTATGTAGGATTTTCAAATCTTATTAAATGGTTGATTTACAGTTACTCTAAACCTACTTTTTATTTTATTTTATTTTAAAGATTTTATTTATTTATTTGACAGACAGATCACAAGTAGGCAGAGAGGCAGGTAGAGAGGGGAGGGGGGAAGCAGGCTCCCTGATGAGTGGAGAACCTGATGTGGGGCTTGATCCCAGGACCCTGGGATCATGACCTGAGCCAAAGGCAGAGGCTTTAACCCACTGAGCCACCCAGGCACCCCACCTACTTTTTATTTTTAATACACCTTGTAGGATGATGCTATAAAAGCTTTTAAGGAAGCTAATGAATCTTTTGAAGTGGACTGTATGATGTTTCAATCTGTCTGTGTTAAACCATGATCATTCTAAGTATCAAATGAATTAATACAGTGAAATTTGGGGTGTTACATTAGGTGAAAAAATAGTTGTTGGATACATATTTATGATTAACATCCATAAAGAGATATACATTTTATTTTTTTACTGAAAATTATAATAATTGTATTGCATAAACTATGATTCTATTACATTTATATAATGATTTGTAGTTGCTGAAAGTTGTTAAGCATTCTAAAAGCCAAAGTATGAATGGGCTTACAATCTACCTCAAATTTACTGCATTCAGTGAAGGGCTAAAGCACTCAGGCTTTGAAATCATCTACTGCAAAGATTGTTTATTCCCCATATAAAATCTTACTGTATATTGTGTCCTCAAAGATATAAGAGCTGCAACAGAGCAGATTGTTAACATCTCAAATATTAATTTATTGGCTTCAAAGGCTGTGCTTGCAGAGCATACAGAGTAGCAGAATAAGGATTTGTAAGAAAGAATAAGTGAGATTTGACAGTTCTATTTGAATCTTCTGTGGTTTGGAATTGGAATATTTTAAGGCTACATGAGTTGAAAATGATATTTTGAACAAATAGCTTCATAAATCAGGTTTGATTTTAAAAGCTGGAGGGATTTCAAAAATTCATTTCATTCCTCAGAAATAATTAGAAGTGTGATGCAGTTTATTGAAAATATCAGAAAACACAAATAACATAAACTCCCAACAGGCAGATATCTTGCTATTGTCTCATCCCGGTGTGAGTCACAGCCTATCTGGCACAGGTGTTTCTTCCTTCAAAAGGCACATTTATCCCCTAGTCTCAGCATTTAATTATTTATTTATAATAATCTGGGTGGCAACAAAATCAGGTTTTGTACATTTTACAGTATCTTTTCAAAATGAGTAATGAACCATGCCTTGACACAATTCACATTTGTGTAAGACATATTTTGTGGTTAATAGATGTCTAAGATTGCCTGACATATGGAGTTGGATGAGACAAATGACACAGAAATGGAGAAGAAGGAATTAAGTCCCTGCACAGCCTTGGTAACAGAAAGAGTCTATTAGACTGTGAGGCTGCAAACAGTTTATTTGCAAATATTATAATAATTTCAAATAAAAGGAAAGAAAATGCTATTCTATTTGAATGACACATCCCATACCCTCAGGTAAAGAGATAGGCAAAACAAGTGATCAGACAGAAAAAGATATCTCCAAACTCTGAGATTTTTAGTTTACATTCACAAATGTCTGATTTTACCTTGCTTTTATATTTTTAGTATATTTATCTCCCTTTCTTTAATTTACCCATTTATTCTCTCTCCTCCTATTCAAATATTTTTAAGGGAATTTAATTTTTCCCATTGTGAATTCCTTCTTCTTCTTCTTCTTCTTCTTATTATTATTATTTCAGAGAGAGAGGAGGGTTAGGGGGCAGAGAAAAAGAGAGAGAGAGAAACTTAAGCAGGCTCCACACCCAGCGTGGAGCCAACCTGGAGCTTGATCTAACAACCCTGAGATCATGACTTGAGCCAAAATCAAGAGTCTTGTGCTTAACCAACTGAGCCACCCAGGTGCCCTATTAGAATTCCTAAATATCATCTTTTCCAATAGTGACTTCCCACCTTAGCAGATCATCACTTGAAAAATGCATTTCTCTAAAATCCCAGACAGGTAACATCCTCCTGAAACAGCCGTGTATTGATAGCACTAAGGAGGTCACTCTGAGGATTAAAGAAAAAAATGGAATTTTACCTGGCTATCAACATGTAATTAACATATGAGAACTAAGTTGGTGAAGGGTATTTTGTTAAGTTGTTTGCAAGTTTGCTTTTGCCCCTGGTGTTCTCTGAGAGATTTCTACCCAGCTATCTTTTCTCACTATGACCTTTGTGTTGATATGTTTCTGAATTTGATTTTCCAACTAGCTCAGTTACCTCATGACCAGTCCTCAGAGCCACACAATCCCTTCAATTTTCAGCTTTGTAGTGCCAGAACTTTCATGCCTTGCTGAAAACTGCATAACATTAAATGCACACTGCAGATATATGTTCAAATTAGAGATGTAACAAACTATACAGAATTCACTAAATCACTGAAGCAACAAACCTGCAGATCTAGAGTTACACCAGTAAATTACAATATACAATATACTTCTCCCTCTGATGATAAAAGTAAAGCATATTTTATTTTAAAATGCTGACAATAACTCCTGAACAATCAATACCTTTCCTGGAGAAGGGAAATTTCACAGCCCCAACTGCTACTGTATATACATTGAAAAGAACAGATGAACCATAGATGAGAGCCTGTCAGCAAAGCCCAGGTATGAAAAGCCTTTGGAAACTGGCACTTAGATTAGGTTCAGCAGTCAGCCCTGGAACTATTATTAGATGTACTGATGTATTAGATGTACTAAATATTAGATGTACTGAGCTTCGTACATTTGACAGCATGTTGCCTTGCAAGTTTGAGGGATGTCTAAAATTCAAATACCAAGACTCTACTGAAAAATGTGTGGTTTTTCCACACCTTCCCTTCAGCGGATGTGGGCTGAATTTATGTAGTAAAAACAGAGCAGCAACAAAGTAATATTATATGGAATGCTATATGAAAAGTACTACATTCCTGAAGTGGCATATCCCTTGCTGGTGAAAAGCTGTTACTTCTGCAATGAAAAATAAAACAAATAATTGTTTTAAAGAAAAGGAACAGAAAGAAGGAAACATTTTCTGCAAGAATCTGATTCCATAGAGGCATATACTGGAGTCTTCTGTGTCTGCTTTGCACTGGGGTCTGTGTCTTAGAAAACAGCATAAATATAGAAAGTAAAGCTTACTGGTGGGTGGGATGGACACGCAGGAATAGAACTAGGTAATTAGCATATAAAGGTGTTCCTTATTTACAAAATACACAAATCCAAAATATCAGAGTTTGTGATCACTGCCTAATTACATTTGAATAAAGGAGAGTTATTTGCAATTTCTCTAAAGGAAACTTCAGCACCTTTACTGTCAGTATCAAATGGATTTTTTTAAAAATTCAAGCTTATTTTTGTGGTTGTGTTGTCACTACATCTGTGAATGTTTGCAAATGCTTTAAGGTTTGGGAATCTACTTCCCAACTTGAACTGCGCTGTGTAATTCCAAACTAGGTATTTCCATTTGTAATATTTGACAGATCACTTTCTATTTGTGTTCTTCAAGGAAGAACATACAGTTTTATGGCTGATGGCAATCTGTGTTAGGAGCATAGAAAATGACCAGAAACTGTATGACACTTCAAATCAGGAATCCACCCAAACAAGCATCAGAAATAGCTTTAATAATCATTTTATGTAAAAAAAAAAAAAAGCATGAACCAAGAAACTTCAAAAAAAGTTGTATTTTTAAATTACTGCTATGAACCAGTACAAACTGATACAGATTCTTTCACTGCTTCTATAACATAGTAAGGGTCCACCTTCTATTGGACTAGTAATACATCTCATTTTTTAATAAGATATTGTCTTTGGTCTTTTTATGGCTCTGTCACTTATGAACTTATCAAAAAATATGAAAACTATTCATATTTCAAACCTACATGGTCTCTGATCATTTGTTCAATCAATCATTCATTCAATGTTTATGTATTTGCTTTTTTTCCCTTTATAACTATATAACAGAAGACATTCACTCTCAGGGTACACATTAGCTTTTGAGGAACAATTAACTATAATAAGAAGGGGTAGAATGCTATAATAGAAAATTGAACATGTAAGTTCATGGAATATGCTGGAAATTGCAAGTAGTCTGTGCCTGGAGCTTAGGGACCCTGGAATGGAAAACAGTGGTTAGATAGGAGATGAAGTGATTGGGACCAGATTGTTAGAGCTTAAATGGCAGAGTAAGTAGTTTGGACGTTATTCTATGTGTAGTAGCAGGCCTTTGAAAATTATTTTGTAAGAGAATCACATGACCAAACATGAATTTTGAAGATAAGTCTCAAAACTAGATGCCAGGTGATTTGGAAAGAGGAGAAATGAAAGAACAGTTTAGGAAATTCCTAACACAGTCCTGGCAAACTATGATTAAGGGTTGGGCCAAGGTGGTGGCAATAAGAATGGAGAAGTGGGCTTAGACTTGGGGAATATTTCAGCTATCAGACTTTCAGGATTTGAAAATGCTTGGCTATACCAAAAGCAGAGGGGTTTTTGGGAAAAGAAGGTACTGAAAAGGACCGTTAGATGTTACTCAGTAAGAAGGGCACACAAGAGGAGAAAAGCAAGCATGGGGCAGAAAAGGATTTGGCTTTATAGATGTTGACTTTAATGTGTCTGTGTAAGAATCGAAGAGAGGTATCAAGTAAGTAGTTAGAAATAAAAGTCTATTACTTGAGAAAGAGATGAAATTAAAAAAAAAAAAAGTCAGTCAGTAACAGTTTCCGTAGATCTATTTTTCACTGCAGGATGTAGGTCTTCAGTGTTTTTTTGTTTGTTTGTTTTTTGTTTTTGTTTTGTTTTGTTTTGTTGTTGAATTTTTCTCTAATTTTGTCTGTTTCATTCTGGTATTCAGGGATTCATTAAATTAAAATCGAAAAAAATGTAAATAAAGTAAATTATGTCCTCATCTTAGTCATTATCCCCCATCAATCTTCATTTTTGGAAACAATCTGCCCATGTTCTTGATCTGTTTCTTTTATTCCTTTGCTTACAAGTTTAGTTTACTGATCAGAATTGCAACAATAATCTCCAAAGGGAGAATGTTTGCCATTTTTTATCTCATTCCTCTTCTAATGAAATACACCAATTATTGTTATTGTTTTGCCTTTCCTTCTTCTCCTTCTTCCTCTTTTCCTTTTCCTCCTCCTCCCCCCTCCACCTCCTCCTTTCTCCTCTTCTTCCTCCTCCTCCTCCTCTCTCTCTTTTTCTCCCCTCCACAGCACACTGAGCAGATGTCTCTGGGAAACAGTTTCTGTTGACTCCAAGATGCTTTCTTGAATTTTCTTTGGGTACAATTTAGATATTATTTCCCTAAACATATTCCCACATTGCCACTTTGCACATCCACAACCCCTTCCTAGGTCTTCCTGTATTTCTTGACCATTTAACTGCCCAAAAGTGCTTGAAGATACCTGCCAGCTTGAAAACTTTACTATGTCCTACCTATGACCCAGTTCCAAGGGAACCCTGCTGTTTTTCTATTTTAGAAATGCCTATTTGTTTCTTAAATCAAACCCAATTTTCTTTTTGGGGATGAAGATTGTTTGTTTGTTGTTGTTTTTGTTTATGAATTTACTGTCATTGTATTCATTGTCTTCTGGCTATTTTGTAATTATTTTGTTCCTTTCTTCTTCTTTTGCTCTCTTCCTTTGTGATTTGATGATTTTCTGTAGTAGTATGTTGGTTTTTTTTTTAAAGATTTTATTCATTTATTTGACAGAAATCACAAGTAGGCAGAGAGGCAGGCAGAAAGAGAGAGGAGGAAGCAGGCTCCCTGCCAAGCAGAGAGCCCGATGCTGGGCTCCATCCCGGACCCTGGGATCATGACCTGAGCTGAAGGCAGAGGCTTTAACCCACTGAGCCACCCAGGTGCCCCTGTAGTGGTATGTTTTTGTTCATTGCTTGTTTCACTTTATTTTTCAACAGTCTTTGAAGATGTAGAATCTAGTTTAAAGTTTTTTGGGGGGAATCTAAATAGATTATAGCTACCAGACTCCTTTTATCTGCATGCATATTGTCCCCCTAGAGCAATTATAGTAGTTAAGTCATGCTTGATTTTTCCTTATACAAGCCTGTTGGCTTCTCCTTAATACATTCTTTGCTTAAGTGTTTGATAATGGGAATAAACCACATTATTTGTCAATGACTCAAGATAACTATAGCAATGTGAAAAAATGTCCAAATTTCCAAACAATGCTTTATTTGATTTGTTGAAAGTAATAAATATAGTCAGTGGAATATAGAAAGTTCATTCTTAGAATATGACTATGTAACAACAAGGACATAATATGGAAATGCCTGTTGTATATTCAGATGGGTATGTGTATGAATGTGGTGTTTGCTCTAGTGTGGAGGATGAGGTAAAGGAATAAAATTGGAGTCCTAAAGCTCACACACACAAAAAAAGTGATCCTTGAAAAATAAATAAATGGATTGATTAAAAATCTGGTGCTTTTAGACTTGACATTTTTTGGGGGAATGACTTTTGATAAGATGAAGTGAAATACTAGCTTTTAAAAATGCCAGGTTGTTCCTTTCTAAATTGGTTTTAAGAAAGTTTCTTTTTTTTTTCTTTCTCACTTAGGAGAAGAAAAAAAGTCAACCTTTTTGAACATAGTACATATGGTTGCCTTGGCAACAAGCACAATAATAACATCTACAGCATCCATGAGAACCTTAATTATAGCATTATGTTAAACTAGCACATGTTAATTCTTTAGCAAAGCACATATATTTCTTACTATTGAATATTAGCTATTGAAACATGGCCTTTCAAATTAAACTGCCTGCATCTTTACAAAAATAGTTTCATGACAAAGAGCTAAGAATCCCAGCAGCTTCTCTTATGTTATTTCAAGAATGAAAGCCAAGGCTGATGAGTTGGACAGTCTGTTCATATTATGTTCCCTTTATCAATTAGTTATGGAGTGTCAATGATCTGCTTATCTCAGTGGTAAAGGTTTTATTTTTTTTTTCATTATAATGCGTGGTCTGTGCAATAAAACAGCTTAAACCATATTTAGGAGATAAGACAGCCATGTAGAAAAAGATTCAAGATGATCAATATTTAAATATTTTCACATATATTATGCAAATAATGTAATATACTCAGGTGTTAATTTGAATCAAGCACCAACCTATAGTATTACTGTGTAACAAAATGCCACAAAAATAATGGCTTAAAACAACACAAATTTACTATCTAGTACTATTGTAAGTCAAAAGTACAGGTAAACTCACCTGGCTTCTCTGTTCTTGGTCTTACAAAGAAGAAATGAAGGTGTCAGTTAGCTTGGGCTGTTATCTGGAGGCTCCAGGGAAGAATCTGCTTCCAATCTTATTTATGTTGTATGGATTCAGCTCCTTTTGGTTATAAGACAGAGGTCTCTTTTTCCTTGCTGGTTATCAACTGGAAACTGCTCTCAGTCCCTAGATGTTGTCAGCAATTTTGGGGGTTTCATCTGGCTTCCAGCCAGGAATGATACACCAAATCCCCTTGTGCTTTGAATCTGTTTTCTGTGAAAATTGTCTGATTCTAAAGGGTTTATGAGATTAGGTCAGGCCCACAGAGTTAATCTTCTTATCTTAAAATCAATTTACTTGAAATTTTAATTACATCTGTAAAGTCCATTCAGAAAATGATGTAGATTAATGTTTGATTGAATAACCAAGGGATAGGAATCTGGGGTCTCCATATTTAGAATGCTGCCTACTACACTAAGGGACATAGTGAGAATTATTGGAAAATCTCTAAGGTTAAAATGCACATGGACTCACCTTTGAAAAACATACAGGTTGGACATATGAAGATGGAGTAGGAATGTCATTCTAAGGAGGAGAAACAGCATAAACTAAAGCAGAGAGATTCAGGCAATGAGTAGGTTTTGTACAGGAGAACATTGTGTAGGCTCATGGGTTATTCCAGAGGCAGCATGATCTAGCAAAAAATGAACTTTATACCTGTGTGACTTGAGCAAGTTGCTTTAACATGATTGGATTTTTTAAAGATTTTATTTATTTATTTAACACAGAGAAAGATCACAAGTAGGCAGAGAGGCAGGCAGAGAGAGGGGGGGAAGCAGGCTCCCTGCTGAGCAGAAAGCCCAATGTGGGGCTCGATCCCAAGAATCCTGAGACCATGACCTGAGCCAAAGGCAGAGTTTTAACCCACTGAGCCACCCAGGTGCCCCAACATGATTAGTCTTAATTTGCTCACCAATGAAATGACAGTAACATTAGAATATATATCACAAGATGGTTGGAAGTGTTTAGAAGTTTAGGTAAATAGACATAAGCAGACATAAATATAGAACAAAAATATTTTTGGCTTCTGTTAATGCATATTAGGATCACCACATTTTTTTATCACATGGAATTGCATTATTAGTTCATATTCTTTTTATGAAATAATAGGATACCTACTCGTGGTTTTTGTCTCTTAGGTGTATATTTCACTTTGTATTTTGCATTTTTTTTTTCTCATTTTATTTTTTTCAGCGTAACAGTATTCATTCTTTTTGCACAACACCCAGTGCTCCATGCAAAACGTGCCCTCTCCATTACCCACCACCTGTTCCCCCAACCTCCCACCCCTGACCCTTCAAAACCCTCAGGTTGCCCCAACCTCCCACCCCTGACCCTTCAAAACCCTCAGGTTGTTTTTCAGAGTCCATAGTCTCTTATGGTTCGCTTCCCCTCCCCAATGTCCATAGCCCGCTCCCCCTCCCCCAATCCCACCTCCCCGCAGCAACCCCCAGTTTGTTTTGTGAGATTAAGAGTCATTTATGGTTTGTCTCCCTCCCAATCCCATCTTGTTTCATTTATTCTTCTCCTATCTCCTACCCCCCCCATGTTGCTTCTCCATGTCCTCATATCAGGGAGATCATATGATAGTTGTCTTTCTCCGATTGACTTATTTCACTAAGCATGAATGGATCAAGAAGATGTGGTATATATACACAATGGAATACTATGCAGCCATCAAAAGAAATGAAATCTTGCCATTTGCGACAACGTGGATGGAACTAGAGTGTATTTTGCATTTTTAAAGTATCATCAACCCCACATGATTCTATTACATCTGAATAGTTGGTGATAATATTAAACTAAGTGAAATAAAAGATTTTAAGGGGTGGGAGAAATACCACCTCTGCCTTGTTCCCTTTCCTTCATATCTATGGTTAACACAAGATTTTTGATTACTATCATTTAAATATAAATTTTCAAATCAACTAATAGTCCTTAACAGTAGTATCAGGCTTTCTAAGGTTATGAAGAAAAATGTTATTTGAAACAGAACAAGAAATCTTCATGAATAAAATATAAATTATATACCAGCTTTTAACTTATCTATATGGTCCACCAACCATTTATTTGGGAAAAATGAATTGAATACATACTATGTGTCAGGTCCCATGCTTGTGAATTATAAAGATGAACATGACATGTTTTCTGTTCTAAAAGAACATATTCACTAGTGAGGTAATGTCTAGGAAAAATTCCTGTTTTCCCTTATTCTCACAGTACTACCACACTTACAACATTTTTGACAGCAAGTTTCTGGGTTTACTTCCACACAGACAAATTCTCTGATACCAGCTGGGTATCTTACAATTCAATTCAGTTCTGATATTATCTACTTAGACTCATGGCTTGGTCTTTCTGGTGGCAAGATCCTATCCGGGAGCCCACCAAGAGTTATTTCATTAGAACAAAAGAAAATTTCTATCACCTAGGAAATTCCTAGGAAGTTAGCACTGTGTCAAGAACCGGGATCAGTGGCCAGATTAGAACAAGAGATATTCCTAGTGCTCTTGTCACTTAGAAAGTCATAAATGTTTTAGGTACTCTGCAGTCAAATGCTCTACCCCTGAGCTATACCCCCTGTTTTAGGTACTCTGTACCAGGAACCAGGAACAGAGACCAATATATATGTATGTCCTGTTATTTCACAGGGAGATGTCCACATATGCAAGTTACACACACAGAGAATTAATTGTAACAGGCTTGATAGTTAATACACAATATTGATATATGTTAGGTATTTTTATGATTTATTTATGTTAAACTGTTTTGTGTGAGATCATATTGAGGATCTATATGGTAAATAGACAAGTTTCTCCTTGTTTATGCATTTGTTCATTTCATAAGCATTTATTATTTCTTATTTGGCAGGCTGTGCCACATACTACTAAGGCCAAAATGAATAAGGCAGAGTCTCATACCTCAAGGAGCTCACAGTCCAGCAAATGTAGAAGATATTTCAAAGATTGTCATGTGGAAATGATAGTTTTATTTTATTTTATTTTATTTTATTTGACAGACAGAGATCACAAGCAGGCAGAGAGGCAGGCAGGGGGGGGGGGGAAGCAGGCTCCCTGCTGAGCAGAGAGCCCCATGTGGGGCTCGATCCCAGGACTTTGGGATCATGACCCGAGCCGAAGGCAGTGGCTCTAACCCACTGAGCCACCCAGGGGCCCCGAAATGATAGTTTTAAATTAGTGATCTGTAAGTGTGGTGCTCATTTAAGTGTGGTGCTCACAGTGTGTGGCCCTGAGAAACTAAAGTGAAAACAAAATGATAATTCCTATACTTTAAAAGCACAAAACAGGAAATTATAGTAAATCTTTCACTGACAGGAATATATACTAAATTTAAGCATATTTGCCAGAGCTCCCTTGGGTTAAATAGGCCTTTCTATGGTGGCCTTTAAAATGCAAATTCCCCTGGAGGGTTAATCTATTAAATCAATATCACATTGGTGACATTTTTCTCTGATAGAAGGATCTCAAAGCAGCAAGCAGGTACAGAAGGTTGGTAATAGGAGAGAGGGTACATCAAGAAATTTCAGAAAGAAAGTCCATCTTTATACCTTGGATGAGATCCTGATGCTACATTTCTATATTAACTAAACACTTATTTTTTAAAAGTTTTTATTTATATTCCACTTAGTTAACATACCGTGTAATATTAGTTTCAGTTGTACTATTTAGTGATTCAACACTTAAATGCAACACTCAGAGTTCATCACAAGTGCTCTCCTTAATACTCATCACCTATTTAACGCATCCCCCCACCTACCACCACTCTGGTAACCACCAGTTTGTTCTCTATAGTTAGTAGTTTATTTCTTGGTTTGCCTCTCTTTTTTCCCCTACGATCATTTGTTTTATTAAATTCCACATATGAGTGAAATAATGCAGTATTTGTTTTTATGGCTAACTTATTTTGCTTAGCTTAATACTTTCTAGCTCCATCCATGTCACTGCAAATGACAAGATTTCATTTTTTATGGCTAAGTAATATTCCATTGTAGATATATACCACATCTTCTTTATCCGTTCATCTGTTGATGAACATTTGGGCTCTTTGCATAATTTGGTTATTATTGATAATGCTCCTATAGAACTTATTTTAAACTGAAGCATTTACTAAGCAACACTTTCAATATCTTTGCATGTCTTTACTGTACTTCTAAATCCACTATTTTTACTTTTTTTTTCTTTTTACTTTTTTTTTCCATTTTATTTATTTTTTTCAGCATAACAGTATTCATTCTTTTTGCACAACACCCAGTGCTCCATGCAAAACGTGCCCTCCCCATTACCCACCACCTGTTCCCCCAACCTCCCACCCCTGACCCTTCAAAACCCTCAGGTTGCCCCAACCTCCCACCCCTGAACCTTCAAAACCCTCAGGTTGTTTTTCAGAGTCCATAGTCTCTTATGGTTCGCCTCCCCTCCCCAATGTCCATAGCCCGCTCCCCCTCTCCCAATCCCACCTCCCCCCAGCAACACCCAGTTTGTTTTGTGAGATTAAGAGTCATTTATGGTTTGTCTCCCTCCCAATCCCATCTTGTTTCATTTATTCTTCTCCTATCCACTATTTTTACTTTTATTACCTTTATAAGAGATGTTTAATTGTGCCTTTTAGTAGCAAAGTGGGCCATATGATTTTATGTAATACTTTAGCTATAGTGCTTTCTTGCAATTTGGAAATGAAATATAAATAAATACATGTTATTAATACTTTAAAATATAACTCAAACAAAAAGATTTACTTCCATTTTAGGTCAGTGTACATATGCCTTTAGCAGTTAATACCATTATGAAGAAATCTTCACCATGATTTACAAGAAAAGATTATAGAGATAAAATCTCATTGGCCTTAAATATACCATGTGCTTTTAAATTGTTCTTTCTTTGATTGGTAACTTAGCTAATCTGTCATTAACTTTACAAAAAATATCTCTTAATCTTTATAGAGTACTTATCATAAAACCTACATAAAATATAGTATATATCCAGTGACTTTGACTAATGTGCTTTAACATAACTGCATAATGAAACAATCTTGTTTTTCTTCTATAATTGGTTTCTACAAATATCGTTTTTGTTACAACTTTTCCTTATGGTTTCTACTTCTTATTTCCAAATAATTGATGAGATATTGCTAAAAATAGTATTCTCACCTGATATGTCTATAGAGTAAATAATAAGTTAGTCCTTGGAATATCAAAACAGAAAGTCATCAGACACATTTCCTGATAACTGTAATGACAAAGGAGCTATTACAGTGGTCTGACTCGAGTATTAGAGTTTGGAAGCTCTTTAATATCAATTATGTTTCTGTTTTTGACTATGTCCATGTCTTTGAGTAAGCTATTTAATATATTTTAAAAACATAAGGTGCCTCCTTAGTGCAGTAGGCAGCACATCAGTCTCATAAAAGACATAATTTTAAAAGGCTTAGTTATTTTTATATCAAAAGAAGGCATTGAGAATCAGTTGAACTTAAAGAAAAAGTTGAGACCTAAAAACAGGATTACTTGCTTATGAATTTGTATATGTAATATTTCTATATGTCAATTTTATCATATTGAAACAAATGCTACATTAAAATCTATAACTTATTGCTGCAATATAATCATCTTAATATTCATCTATGGTATTGGTACATGTAATTTGTTACATTATATATTTTGTTACCATGGTTTTAAAGAATCATCTTTGGGGAATATAATTTCGAAGTAGTTGAGCACACTTTAATGTTTTGATGATCCCAGGGCAAACGAAGTGGAGTGAGTGGAAGTATAGGTGAACCAAGAGGGCTATTGAAGTTTGGGGGGTTTAGGTGACTGGAACACTATTCCCTCTACTTTTGCATATGTTTGGTATTTTCTAAAGAAAACAAACTATCACGTTGGGATGGGGGTGCCTGGGTGGCTCAGTCAGTTGAGTAGCTGCTTTTGGCTCAGGTTCTGGTCTCAGGGTCCTGGAATCCAATACCACATCAAGCTACCTGCTCAGTGGGGAGTTTGCTTCTCCCTCTGTCCTTCCTCCCCTCCTCATTTTCTCTCCCTCTCTATCTCTATCTAACTCTCTCAATTAAATAAATAATATCTTTAAAAAATATGATGCTCTGTAACAACAGTTTTTTAAATGCTTAAGTTTGAGTATACTCATGAAACTAACTGTATTTATAGCTGATGTTTTTTAACACAATTATTAAATCCCATGAGGAAATAACAAACTTTAAAAGGACTAGTGAAAGAATCTGAGTTAGTAAATGTTGGAATTTCATATGATAACTTACCATAAATTGTATGAAACGACTTCTGGAAATGAGCACATTTTAATCTCAATATCACAGAAGGAGGAAAAAGACTCACTTCCAGTGTTCTTCAGCTTAGGTCCCTATAAGTCAAATCAATGTTTTTCTTGGACCAAGGAGCTGGGAAACCAACATGTCTTGACTTCCTGGGTGTTGCTATGATTTCAAAGCACTAGCTACTTACTCCAAACTTTACTTTTGATCTCATATCCTATATACACAAGCAGCTTCTCAGTTCCAAAGCAAAAGTTGTGAAACACCTGATAAATGAAAACAACCTTACCAATGGAACTACAGAAGCAAAGAGAAATAGATTAAGCACACTATTTCCATTTAGGTTTCAGTGTATCTGAAGCACATGAGGGAGAAAAAGTGAAAGACCCTAGAAAGTTCTCTGTAGTTATTGGCAGACAGAAGAGCAGAACTGGCTTTATATTTTAGAATGTTAAGCTTATTTATGAATATAGAATGAGAAGTCTATAGGAAACTTGTGGCATATTTTTAGAGCAGGTATTAACATATTATTATAGGAAAAAACTTCAAGTTTAAGTTACTGCAGGGAACATTCATTAAAAGAAATGGTGCTACTATGAGTCTGTAATTTCAATATATTTTATAGGATTATTTTCTAAGGCACATTTTTACTCTTTGTTGAATCATACATACATACAAGTACACATGGCACAATATTTTAATGTTGTGTGGTCTACATTCCAATCAGAAAGAGTAAACACTTATGCAGATATATTGCATAAATACAATTAAGTATAACAATACCAGTCTCAGGTAAATTTGTTTCTTTTCTAGGTCTCTCTCACCATCCATTCTTTTCTCCCCTTTTACACCACTCTGCCCTGTATCTATTTTCCCCCTCCCTTCTTTCCATTAACAGATATATTTGAAATCTTACTGTATGTGTGGCACCATACAAAACATTAAAGTTAGAGCAGAGAACAATATAGAGATGTTTCATGACCTCACAGATTTTCCAATAAATTTAGATGGCAGACAAATAAGAAGATAAAGTATGAAGATGTAAGGGGAAATCCATTATGCTATGAGATGACATAGGAGGTGAATTTCTCCTTTTTCTTGTCATTGATCCAATTTTTTAAAAATTTTTATTTGTTTTTATTTCTTTTAAGCATAACAGTATTCATTGTTTTTGCACCACACCCAGTGCTCCATGCAACACGTGCCCTCCCTAATACCCAACACTTTGTTCCCCCAACCTACCACCCCACATCCCTTCAAGACCCTCAGGTGGTTTTTCAGAGTCCATAGTCACTCAGGGTTCAAATCCCCTTCCAATTTCCCTCAACTCCCTTCTCCTCTCCATCTCCCCATGTCCTCCATGTTATTTGTTATGCTCCACAAATAAGTGAAACCATATGATACTTGACTCTCTGCTTGACTTATTTCACTCAGCATAATCTCTTCCAGTCCTGTCCATGTTGCTACAAAAGTTGGGTATTCATCCTTTCTGATGGAGGCATAATACTCCATCGTGTATATGGACCACATCTTCCTTATCCATTCATCTGTTGAAAGGCATTTGGTTCTTTCCACAGTTTGGCGACTGGACATTGCTGCTATAAACATTGGGGTACAGATGGCCCTTCTTTTCACTACATCTGTATCTTTGGGGTAAATACCCAGTAGTGCAATTGCAGGGTCATAGGGAAGCTCTATTTTTAATTTCTTCGGGAATCTCCACACTGTTCTCCAAAGTGGCTGCACCAACTTGCATTCCCACCAACAGTGTAAGAGGGTTCCCCTTTCTCCACATCTTCTCCAACACACGTTGTTTCCTGTCTTGCTAATTTTGGCCATTCTAACTGGTGTAAGGTAGTATCTCAATGTGGTTTTAATTCGAAACTCCCTGATGGCTAGTGATGATGAACATTTTTTCGTGTGTCTGATAGCCATTTGTATGTCTTCGTTGGAGAAGTGTCTGTTCATATCTTCTGCCCATTTTTTGATATGATTATCTGTTTTGTGTGTGTTGAGTTTGAGAAGTTCTTTATAGATCCTGGATATCAACCTTTTGTTTGTACTGTCATTTGCAAATATCTTCTCCCATTCCGTGGGTTGCCTTTTAGTTTTGTTGAGTGTTTCCTTTGCTGTGCAGAAGCTTTTGATCTTGATGAAGTACCAAAAGTTCATTTTTGTTTCCTTTGCTTTTGGAGACATATCCTGAAAGAAGTTGCTGTTGCTGATATCGAAGAGGTTACTGCCTAGGTTCTCCTTTAGGATTTTGATGGATTCCTGTCTAACATTGAGGTCTTTTATTCATTTCAAGTTTATCTTTGTGTACGGTGTAAGAGCAAGGTTGAGTTTCATTCTGCTACAAAGAGCTGTCCAGTTTTTCCAGCAATATTTATTGAAGAGACTGTCTTTCTTCCACTGTATATTTTTTTCTAGTTTTGTCGAAGATTATTTGACCATAGAGTTGAGGGTCCATATGTGGGCTCTCTACTCTGTTCCACTGGTCTATGTGTCTATTTTGATGCTGGTACCACGCTGTCTTGGTGGTCACAGCTTTGTAGTAAAGCTTGAAATCAGGTAACATGATGCCGCCAGTTATGTTTTTGTTTTTCAACATTTCCTTAGCAATTAGGGGTCTCTTCTGATTCCATACAAATTTTAGGACAGTTTGCTCCACTCTTTGAAAAATACTGGTGGAATTTTGATCAGAATGGCATTAAAAGCAAAGATTGCCCTAGGCAGTATAGACTTTTTAACAATGTTTATTCTTCCAATCCAAGAGCATGAAATGGTCTTCCACCTCTTTGTGTCTTCTTCAATTTCTTTCATGAGTGTTCTGTAGTTCGTAGAGTATAGGTCCTTTACCTCTTTGGTTAGGTTTGTTCCCAGGTATCTTATGGTTCTTGGTGCTATAGTAAATGGAATTGATTCTCTAATTTGCCTTTCTGTATTTTCATTGTTAGTGTATAAGAAAGCCACTGATTTCTGTACATTGACTTTCAATCCTGCGACGTTACTGAATTGCTGTATGAGTTCTAGTAGTTTGGGGGTGGAGCCTTTAGGGTTTTCCATGTAAAGAATCATGTCATCTGCAAAGAGAGAGAGTTTTACTTCTTCATTGCCAATTTGGATACCTTTTATTTCTCTTTGTTGTCTGATTGCTGTTGCTAGGACTTCTAGTATTATGTTGAACAAGAATGGTGAGAGTGGGCATCCTTGTCGTGTTCCTGATCTCAACGGGAAGGTTGCAAGCTTTTCCCATTGAGGATGATATTTGCTGTGGGTGCTTCATAGATAGATTTTAGGAAGTTCAGGAATTTTTCCTCTATCCCTATACTTTAAAGCGTTTTGATCAGGAACAGATGCTGGATTTTGTCAAATGCTTTTCTGCATCAATTGAGAGGACCATGTGGTTCTTCTCTCTTCTATTAGTAATGTATTCTTTCACATTGATTGATTTGCAAATGTTGAACCATCCTTGTAACCCAGGGATGAATCCCACCTGGTCATGGTTGATATCTTTTTAATGTGCTGTTGGATCCTGTTTGCTAGGATCTTGTTGAGAATCTTTGCATCCATATTCATCAGTGATATTGGTCTGAAATTCTCCTTTTTGTAGGGTCTTGGCCTGGTTTGAGGATCAGTGTAATGCTGGCTTCATAAAAAGGGTCTGGAAGCTTTCCTTCTGCTTCAATTTTTTGAAACAGCTTCAGGAGAATAGCTGTTATTTCTTCTTTGAAAGTTTCATAGAATTCCCCAGGGAATCTGTCACGTCCTGGGCTCGTGTTTTTTGGGAGGTTTTTGATCACTGCTTCAATCTCATTACTAGATATTGGTCTATTCAGGTTGTCAATTTCTTCCTGGTTCAATTTTGGGAGTTTATAGTTTTCCAGGAATGCATCCATTTCATCTAGTTTGCTTAGCTTATTGGCATATAACTGTTGATAATACCTTCTAAAGATTTTTTTCTACTTCCTTGCTGTTAGTTGTGATCTCTCCCTTTTCATTCATAATTTTATTAATTTGGGCTTTATCTCTTTTCTTTTGGATTAGTGTGGCTAATGGTTTCTCAAGCTTTTTGATTCCTTCAAAAAACCAGCTTCTAGTTTCATTGATACGTTCTACTGTATCTCTCGTTTCTACCTCATTGATCTCTGCTCTAATCTTGATTATTTCCCTTCTTGTGTGTGGAGTTGGTTTGATTTGTTGTTGGTTCTCCAGCTCCTTAAGGTTTAGAGACAGCTGGTGTATTCTGGATTTTTCAATGTTTTTGAGGGAGGCTTGGATGGCTATGTATTTCCCCCTTAGAACCACCTTTGCTGTATCCCATAGGTTTTGGACCAAAGTGTCTTCATTCTCATTGGTTTCCATGAATTGTTGAAGTTCTTCTTTGATCTCCTATTTGATCCAAACATTCTTAAGCAAGGTGGTCTTTAGCTTCTGGGTGTTTGAGTTCCTTCTGAACATTTCCTTGTGATTGAGCTCCAGTTTCAAAGCACTGTGATCTGAGAATATGCAGGGAATAATGTCAGTCTTTTGGTATCGGTTGAGTCCTGCTTTGTGACCCAGCATGTGGTCTATTCTGGAGAATGTTCCATGTGCACTTGAGAAGAATGAGTATTCTGCTGTTTTAGGGTGGATTGTTCTGTATATATCTATGGGATCCATCTGGTCCAATGTGTCATTTAATGCTTTTGTTTCATTATTGATTTTCTGCTTCGATGATCTGTCTATTACTGAGAGTGGCATGTTAAGATCTCCTACTATTAATGTATTCATATCAATATGACTCTTTATCTTGATTAATAGTTGTCTTATATAATTGGCTGCTCCCATATTGGGGGCATAGATATTTAAAATTATTAGATCATCTTGGTGGATAGTCCATTTAAGAATGATGTAGTGTCCTTCTGTATCTCTGACTACAGTCTTTAGTTTATAATCTAATTTATCTGATATGGGAATTGTTACCCCGGCCTTCTTTTGAGGCCCATTGGCATGAAAGATTCTTCTCCATCCCTTCACTTTCAGTCTGAGTGTATCTTTAGGTCCAAAATGGGTCTCTTGTGGACAACATATGGATGGGTCCTGTCATTTTATCCAATCTGCAACCCTGTGTCATTTTATGGGCACATTTAGGCCATTCACAGTGAGCGTGATTATTGATAGATATGTTTTTGTTTACATCGTGTTACCTTTGAAGTTTTTCTTTCTGTAGATTGTCTCTATATCTCTGTTCAATTATATTTTTAGGGTTTTTTCTCTTTTATAGAACCCTCCTTAATATTTCCTGCAGTGTCGGCTTGGTGGTTGCATAGTCTTTTAATCTTTGCCAGTCTTGGAAACTCTTTATCTCTCCATCCATTTTGAATGTCAGTCTTGCTGGATAAAGTATTCTTGGCTGCAAGTTCTTCTCTTTTAGTACCCTGAATATATCTTGCCAGCCTTTTCTGGCTTGCCAGGTCTCTGTGGATAGGTCTGACGTTATTCTGATGGGCTTTTCTCTGTATGTAAAGGGTCTCTTTGTCCTAGTGGCTTTCAAGATATTGTGTCTACAATTATGATTTTTCAATTTTACTATCAGGTGCTTTGATGTTTTTTTTAGAATCTATAATCTTGCGGGGAGACCGTTCTGCCTCTAGTCTGGTTCCATTCATGAGATTGGGAAAATTTTCATGTAGAACTTATTCCACTATATCTTCTAGACTTCTTTCTTTCTCTTCCTCTTCAGGGATTCCAATAATTCTGACGTTGGAACATTTCATGGCATCATTTATTTCCCAGATTCTGTTTTTGTGGCTTCTAAGCTGTTTGTTCCAGGATTCCTCCTGATTCTTTCTCTCTATCTGTTTGTCCTCCAGATCACTAATTCTATCTTCTGTCTCAGTTACCCTAGATTTTAGAGAATTAAATTCAATTGGAACTCATTGAGAGCTTTGTGAACATCATCCCTGGTGGTTTTTAGTTCTGCCCTAATATTGTGGACATCATCCCTGGTGACTTTCAGTTCTGCCCTAATCAATTCTGTTTGGTTTTCCATCCATGGCTTTCTCTAACCTAGCTATTTCCTGGATAATTGTTAGCCTGAATTCTTTTTCTGACATATTGTCTATGTCGATAGCCATTAGCTCTGTTGCAGAAGGCCCATCCTCTGTATTTTTCTTCTGTTGGGCATTCCTCCTCCTAGTCATTTTGGTGAGAGATGACTGATCGGATGTAGATGGATGTATCAACTGTGGTGCAGTCAAGGTGCACCCTGAAACGCTTCTGAGCAATCAGGATTCCCCACCCAAATGAGAGAAAAAGGAAAAGAAAAAAGAAAAAAAAAGAGATATATAGATAGAGAGAGATAGACAGGGAAAAAAGGGAAGATGAAAGAGAAGGCTCAGCCCATATGGGCCCCAAGGTAAGACTTATGAAGTATACAAACAAAAACAGACAAACAGGGGTGCCTGGGTGGCTCAGTGGGTTAAGCCACTGCCTTCGTCTCAGGTCATGATCTCAGGATCCTGGGATCAAGTCCCACATCTGGCTCTCTGCTTGGCAGGGAGCCTGCTTCCCTCTCTCTCTCTCTGCCTGCCTCTCTGTCTACTTGTGATCTCTCTTTCTGTCAAATAAATAAATAAATAATAAAATCTTAAAAAAAACCAGACAAACAAAAAGACTGATAAAATTTTATGACAAAAGAAAACAAAAAATATATATATAAATGCAAAAAAAAGGAAGAACCTTGTCAAAAAGAACCCCAAGTATAAGATTTATATACTATCAAGTCAAACACAAATACACCGAAACCCTGGCAGAAGAAAAAGATGGGAGAGTGGTTATAAATTCTCAGTATGGGTGAGGAAGGTTATTTTGATTCTTCCTGGATGTATCTTGATATATTTGTTAAAGGACTGAAGATAAGATAAAGGGAGATTTCCTAAGATAAAGGGGGATTAAAAATTGGTTTAACTATGTTTGTATCTTTAGGGTAAATACCCAGTAGTGCAATTGCTGGGTCATAGGGTAGTTCTATTTTCAACATTTTGAGGAACCTCCATGCTGTTTTCCAGAGTGGTTGGACCAGCTTGCATTCCCACCAACAGTGGAGGAGGGTTCCCCTTTCTCCACATCCTCTCCAGCATCTGTCATTTCCTGACTTGTTAATTTTAGCCATTCTGACTGGTGTGAGGTGATATCTCATTGTGGTTTTGATTTGTATTTCCCTGATGCCGAGTGACGTGGAGCACTTTTTCATGTGTCTGTTGGCCATCTGGATGTCTTCTTTGCAGAAATGTCTGTTCATGTCCTCTGCCCATTTCTTGATTGGATTGTTTGTTCTTTGGGTGTTGAGTTTGCTAAGTTCCTTATAGATTTTGGATACTAGCCCTTTATCTGATATGTCGTTTGCAAATATCTTCTCCCATTCTGTCAGCTGTCTTTTGGTTTTGTTAACTGTTTCCTTTGCTGTGCAAAAGCTTTTGATCTTGATGAAATCCCAATAGTTCATTTTCGCCCTTGCTTCCCTTGCCTTTGCCGTTGTTCCTAGGAAGATGTTGCTGCGGCTGAGGTCGAAGAGGTTGCTGCCTGCGTTCTCCTCAAGGATTTTGATGGATTCCTTTCTCACATTGAGGTCCTTCATCCATTTGGAGTCTATTTTCGTGTGTGGTGAGAAGAATAAATGAAACAAGATGGGATTGGGAGGGAGACAAACCATAAATGACTCTTAATCTCACAAAACAAACTGGGGGTTGCTGGGGGGAGGTGGGATTGGGGGAGGGGGAGCGGGCTATGGACATTGGGGAGGGGAGGCGAACCATAAGAGACTATGGACTCTGAAAAACAACCTGAGGGTTTTGAAGGGTCAGGGGTGGGAGGTTGGGGGAACAGGTGGTGGGTGATGGGGAGGGCACGTTTTGCATGGAGCACTGGGTGTTGTGCAAAAAGAATGAATACTGTTACGCTGAAAAAATAAATAAAAAGGGAAAAAAAAAAAGAAGTAAACAAAAAAAAAAAATTGGTTTAACTACAGGGGTAGCATTAATTGGGGAAAGGGGGTTACCTTGAAGTTTAACTCTATATGAATATTAGAAAATAGAAATAAAAAAAGAATAAACTAGACTAAACTAAAGTAAAATTAAAAAAATAGAAAAGCAAAAGAAAAACAGGTGTATGTATCAAAAAGTTCAGGTTAAAAGGTTATTAAGGAATTTGCTGTACTGGACATCTCACTGTGATGGTAAATAGGTTAAAAATTATCTGTATAATAAAAAATGGACCAGAATAGTGGGAAAGAGTTAAAAATAAAAGTTGTATTTATGAAGTAGTGGTGATTGTTCTCTTGTCATCTTTTTTTTTTTTTTTTTTTTTTTTTTTTATTTCTTGGTTGGTTTTCTGGGTGGAAGGGCCTGCCACGTGGATTTTCAGTCAATGATGTTCCCTGAGTTAATTCCTCCTGTCCCCCTCAAGGGGGTGGCCTTGAGGAAACCGGTTTTTCAGGCTTTTGTTCTCTGGAGGTTTTTATGTTTGTTTGTTCCTTTTTGTTTTTGTTTTTGTTTTTTGTTTTTGTTTTTTTTTTCTCTCACCTTGACAGCTTTTGATGGTTTTTGGAGGTTTAGAGGAAAGCAAACTGCAACCCAACCTCTTCTCAGAAGGCTCAGAATGCTCCCTTGTGGTGCTGCAGAGCTGCTGGCAGAGTACTTTCAGAGTCGCGGTCCCTGGGGATGCAGGATCTTCTCCTTGTAACCCAAACCTCGGTGGCAGTGGCTGTCTGGGCAGCTTCAGACCGCCAGAGAGGTTCCAAGCAGCTATTGCACACTGAGATTTTCCCACTGGCCCAGCCTGGGAGTGCCGGGTCTTTCCCGGTCTGAGAGTGCCTGATGGCAGGCACCTCTCCCAGGGGAGAGTGTGGGGTGCATGCATCTCAGGCTCTGAAAGTGCCCGGCATTCTGCCATCTGGAGAGGCTCCCAGCCCCTCATGGGAGCCGGACCCCATGAGTTCTCCGGCATGCTGGCAGCTCAGGGACAAAGACCTGGTTTCTCCGCAGCACTCTCTCTGGCTCAGCACCAGGGGAGGCTGTCCTGGGTCCGGGGGACTGAAGCCCGAATTCCCACAATTTCCCCCCATGATCATTTGCTCTTTTTGAGTGCTTCCAACCAGACTCCAAGTTAATGCTGGTCCCCAGTCACAGGGCACTCACGTATTGGTGTATTACTTTCCAATGGGTCACCTCTGGTGGCTCCCTCCCCATTTTGTTTATCTTCTGATATCAGTCCGACGTTCCCACTCTGCTTTACCTGCCCACTGGCATCTTCTGCTCCCGTAGAGATCCAGACGTGTATAATTCTGATCTTGGGCTGTTTTCATGGGTGATCGGAGTTCTTTGGTAGGTAATCAGCTCACTTTAGGGTACAGGTTGAAACGGCGCCTCCTCCTACTTCCCCGCCATCTTGTCTCCCTCCTGATCTTACTTATTGAGCCCAAAGTGAACCTTTTGTTCTTTAAATCTTACACTCTGTATCATATTTACTTATGCCCTTCTAACAATAATAGCTCAAAGTCCTCTTCTCACTTCCCCCTTTATACCAGGTGTCCACCCCCATGTTATAGTTCAATTCCCTGGTACCTGGCACGGAAATGTTTAATTTTCACTGCCCTCCTAAAAACCAAAGGAGAGTAGAACCTTCACTTTTTAATCAACTAAGCCACTAATATTAAACAGCACAATCTCTAGATAACTCTTGCTGAATCTCAAGTGGGTATTCCTAAGTGAGAGTAGAGGATCTGTGGGCTTGTTTACTTTGGTTTCTTCCTATTGTCTTCTTGACCTTCTTGGATAGAACTGATAAGTCATTGCTGCAGTTTTTGCTACCCCATAGGTTATTAAAACTCTGTTTTTCATTTTCTCTCTCCTTTCATTTTCAAAATCAACTTCACCCTAGTGATCCAAATCTCTGTATATGTTGGATCTAACATGGGAAACCATATAACAATTATTCAAGTTTACTTGGCATTTTGGGTCCCATAAAAGGAAACATACAGATGATAGCTCTTCAATAAAATTAGTAGCATCTGGGGCACCTGGGTGGCTGTCAGTTAAGCATTCAACTCTTGATTTAGGCTCAGGTCACAACCTCAGGGTCATGAGATGGAGCCCCTTGTTGGGCTCCATGCTCAGGGGGATCTGTTTGAGATTCTCCCTCTCTTCCTCTCTCTGACCCTCCCCTTGCCCATGAGTACATGCTCTCTCTCTCTCTCTCTCAAAACAATCAATCAATCTTTTTAAAAAAAGTTGTAGCTTCTACATAATAGGTCATCTACATTCAGTTTTGAATTATAGAGTTTTGTGTACCTTTCCTATTAATGCAGTTATCTATAGAAATCTGTGTAGTTGAAACATGAAAATATTGGTAATGGAGATTATTTACTTTAATTAAAAACATAAATAATATTAGGAAGAATACTGAATCACAAGTCAGAAGAATCACTTTCTAGTCCTATTACAGCCACATAATACCAAAATCCTTTAGTGTTCCCCAGGCTTTAGCTGTACTATCTTTAAAACAACAACAACAAACAAACAAATGAACAAAACTAGCATTGCCTATAAAAAACATACCTGCACTACCTATCTCACATGGCTGTTATGAGGTTCCAAAAATATAACGAAGATTTTGGAACTGCTTTTAAAAATTGTATAGTACAATACAAATAAAATATGAAATTTTTATTATACTCATAAACTTAGGCACTTGACTTTTTGTAACACAACTTTTTAAAGATTTTTCTTTATTATTTGTCAGAGAGAGCATAAGCAGAAGTAGAAACAGGCAGAGGGAGAAGCGAGCTTCCTGCTGAGCAAGTAGCCCAATGCAGGACTCAATCCCAGGATCCTGGGACCATGACCAAAGTGGAAGGCAGATGCTTAACCAACTGAGTCACCCAGCTGTCCCTTTCTACACACTTTTGTTTTAAATTCTGACAAGTCAAACACTCACAAGATGGAGAACATAGTCAATTCTAGATCCTAAGCAAAATACTTCTTTTCATTAATTACAGTGCTATTTTTATTCAAGTCTGGATAACCGGTATTACTCTCCATGTGAACTGAAGAAAAGTCAGTGCATATTCCTTTAGAGTGTCTTAACCCAATCCTGTGATCTTACACACTTCTCTTTAAATTTAACACATCTTGAATGAAACAAGGTTGGAAGACTATTTCTGACACCAGAGGTTTTAAAGAGAATGGTAGGATAGTTCATTTAAACATTCTACTTTGTATGTATGGCAGGAGAAAATAACTTAGTGAATTTGGCTTGTCATTACTCTGATTCTCAATAAAATCAAAGATCAGAAGGAAGCCATCCTCTGAATAAACAAAAAGACATGATAGTAGAGAATGGAAGCATTAAAACAGAGTGGAAAGGTAAAGCTTTGGACTGGTAGACCTTGATGCTAGTATTTGTTCTATTCCTCCTTGAGCTGAGACTCCCCAGGTCCCTACTTCATAAACTGTAAATTTAGACATATGATGCAATGGCCAAATAATTCTGTAATATTTGTTTCTACATTCTGGAAAGTAATTTGCTAAAAGTAAACAGACCCCAGAAAATGTTAACCTTAGAAAATTAACTCCAGTTAAGAAGTAATCTTTGTTACCTACAAAGTTAATTTACATGGCCAATATCCTTAGAATTATATCTGTGGGGGCAACTTGGTGGCTCAGATAGTTGTGTCTGACTTAGGGCATAATCTTGTGGTCATGAGATCAAGCCCCAAGTCAAGCTCTGCCCTCACTGGGGAGTATGCTTGATATTCTCTCTCTCTATCTCTCCTTCTTCCCTTCCCCCTTGCACTCACATGCTCTCTCTCTCTCTCTCTCAAAAGTTAATAAATAGATTGCAGTACATTGAGCTCCATAGAGGCACACTGGAGTAAGTGAGAGCCAGACAGGCATTGGGCAACTTCGTGCCTTGCTATGGAAAATAATTAAACTTGGGCAAAGGAGATCCTAAAAAGCCAAGACAAAATGTCATCTTATGCATTCTTTGTACAAACTTGACTAGAGGAGTACAAGAAGAAGCATCCAGATGCTTCAGTCAACTTCTCAGAGTTTTCTAAGAAGTGCTCAGATAGGTGGAAGACCATGTCTGCTAATGAGAAAGAAAATTTGAAGACATGGAAAAGGTGGACAAGGCCTATTGTGAAAAAGAAATGAAAATTTATTTTCCTCCTTAAAGGGGAAACAAAAAAGAAGTTCAAGGATCTCAGTGCACCCAAGAGGCCTCCTTTGGCCTTTTTCCTGTTTTGTTCTGAGTATCACCCAAAAATCAAAGGAGAACATCCTAACCTATCCATTGGTGATGCTGCAAAGAAACTGAGAGAAACATGAAATAACACTGCTGCAGAAGGAAAGTAGCCTTGTGAAAAGAAGGCTGCTAAGCTGAAGAAAAAAATATGAAAAGGATATTGCTGCATATGAAGCTAAAGGAAAGTCTAGTAGGGCAAAAAAAAAAGGGAGTTGTAAAAGCTGAAAAGAGCAAGAAAAAGAAGGAAGAGGAGGAAGATGAAGAGGATGTTGAGGAGGAAGATGAAGAAGATGATGATGAATAAGTTGGTCTATAAAGGATTTAACCCCTTGTACACAATCACTCCTTTTAAAGAAAACATTGAAATGTAACGCTGTATAAGATTTGTTTTTAAACTGTACAGTGTCTTTTTTCTTAGTTAACACTACTGAATGTGTCTTTAACTAGCTGTGTCCTGGTGGTATTTTAAATCACCACTACCTTTGCCTGGTACAGCTTGAAGGTTGCAAATTGGAATGAAATTTAAAGCAAGATTCTTTTTGGTGCACAGCACAAATTACTATTATTTGGGGATGGAAGTGTTTCATCTTCAGTTGTTTCTGATGCAGCTTCTATAAAATAATTGCTACTCTGTTAACCAGTCCAATTGTATAATTATACCTGTCACAGAGTAAATGTGTATAAAGTAAAACTGGAATCCAAAGTTGCTCTTTCCACCACTGACTCCTCGTAGAAAGATGGGCAGATGTTTTGCTTCACTCCAATGTTTCAACTTCTCTAAGTTTTTTTTTTTTTCGGTTTCTTTTGTTTTAAAAGATTTATTTACTTGAGAGAAAGGGTGTGTGTGAGTGGAGGGAGGGGTAGAGGGAGAAGGAGGGAATCTGAAGCGGATTCCCATCTGAGCGCGGGGCCCAATACAGAGCTCAATTCCACAACCCTGAGATTGCGACCTGAGCCAAAATCAGGAGTTGGACACTTAACCAACTGAGCTACCCAGATGCCCCTTTTGAGATATTTTATTTAGGAATCTTGTGTGCTTCAATCTGGTACTCTGCAGTATTATCAAGTAAATACAGATTCTCCCTGATTTATTTCCTGCCCCATTCTGGATCATTTCTCTTTCCATATAAGATTTTAATCTCAGTTGTCCTGTATAATATTTTAGCTGATATACCTTGAAATATTCCTCATATTAGAGGAATATACTGACATAATTTCTTGCATTATATAACAGAAAAGGGTCAGGGGAGGGTGCCTCTCTAAATCACACTACTGTGGTTTATCCTCAGCTGTCCATACCTATTGACTTCTACATGTTTATTGAAGGCTTATTAACTCACAAGGTCACCTCAGGCAAGTTACTTCAGATCTCTGAGCCTGTTTCCTCCTATGATAGTTGAATGAAGTGATTCCTTCCAACTTAAAAATTCTTGAGTGTGCTTTATTTAAACATAGTTTGACATTTTAAAGCCATATGGCAGCAGGAGCTCTATTATAAGTACACAAGTAATGATTGTGCATAGGATCCACAAATGGATACACCTGTATAGTCTTAAAGGTGTTATTTCTAATTTGTTCCAAGCTAGTTAAGACTCAAAGGCTTGTGGATAGTGCTTATATCCCATTACTGCACAGGAAGAGGAAACAATCCACTAATCCTTCTCATTGCTTCTCAGTTCAGTTGAACCCTCCAAAGTGCAAGTTATAGGGGCAGATTTATAATCTGAATGTGAGACACTCAGTACAGAAAGTCTTGGTGGAAAAGCCCTCAAAGGCTTGTGATTATTCTTTGGCACATACTTTCATAAAGTTATTAGATATCATTTTTGGAAAAGAATGTCTGGCAAGGGACACAGCATGTGGTTTAGCTCCAGCCATGAATTTGATATAAGGTTTTCAGGAAACCACAGCAAAGGGCAATAGAAATCTACTTATCAGCTCTGTAGTTTTCTTATTTCCACTCTGCATCTGATTGAGCCCTTGCTTTATAGGGAACTGCTTGAAAGAATTACAGATGACTTCTAACAGAAAATCATGCTGTTATAGTTAGGTTTTGGACATTCCATTTATTTGGAGATAATCCCTTAAAAGTAATATCACAATAAAGTATATGCATAAAGGGTGGCAATAAAATACAGATAAAAAATCCAATATGTTAAGTAACATAATAGCTCTTCTATGCTGCCTGGGTATGACTAATAATTTAAAAACAATTTAGAGAATATGTAGATGAAGAAACTCAAATATATGAAATAGTAATAAAAACTATTATTTTTTTAAGATTTTATTCATTTATTTGAGAGAGAGAGAGAGAGAAAGAGAGAGACAGAAAGCATGAATGGGGTAGGGGAAGAGGGACAAGCAGGCTCCCCACTGAACAGGGAGTTCAACAATGTGGGGCTCAATCCCAGGACCCTGAGATCGTGACTTGAGCTGAAGACAGATACTTCAACAACTGAGCCACACAGGCTGGCCAGAAATGGTAATAATTAAATATAACAACATCCACAAAACTGAAAACAAAATAACAAAAGGAAAATTGCATGTAGAATATTCCCCAGATTAAGGTGACTTAATGTATAAACAGTTCTTAAACATCAGTAAAATAATGATGAACAGGCTAAAAATGTGGACAAAAGTCAGAAAAGGACAACAAAGAAAATTAAACAGTAAATAAATTTAAGGGAAAAAATTGGCAGAGCTTGTCCCAAAGAAGTTATGTTTTTAAAACCAAGCTAGCTTTTTTTTCTTATTAGGCACTTCTTCCCATCAACAGCAACCCCTTGGCAGACTGATGGCCCCACCACACCTTCCCACTCTTCACATTAAGAAGAGGCAGAGCAGAGGTCTAAGAAGTAGAGTCTGGGAGGCAGTGAATGTGCCCCACTGCCTGAGGAAAGATGCAGCATGTACTTTTTTTTTTACCCATTTAATTAACAAATTATTTTAAGAAATAATAATATTCTTGGAAAGGTATAAGAAAATGGGCATTTTCATCCATGATTTGTGGAAACATAAGTTAGTAGTCTTTCTTTTTTAAATATTGTTTTTAAAATTCCAGTATAATGTGGCAATATTCATCAAAAGTTATAGAATTTTGCATGCCCTTATTCATAATGGAGACGTTTATACTAAGGAAACAATGTATGAGCATCAAGGTCTCATTTCAAGAATATTTTTTTGGGAGGCGCCTGGGTGGCTCAGTGGGTTAAAGCCTCTGCCTTCAGCTCTGGTCATGATCCTGGGGTCCTGGGATCGAGCCCCACATCGGGCTCTCTGCTTAGCAGAGAGCCTGCTTCCCCTCCTTCTCTCTCTGCCTGCCTCTCTGCCTGCTTGTGATCTCTATCTGTCAAATAAATAAATAAAAATTAAAAAAAAAAGAATTTTTTTTTTTTAGGGATGCCTGGGTGGCTCAGTGGGTTAAAGCCTCTGCCTTTGGCTCAGGTCATAATCCCAGGGTCCTGGGATCCAGCCCTGCATCAGGCTCTCTGCTCAGCAGGGAGACTGCTTCCTCCTCTCTTTCTGCCTTCTTCTCTGCCTACTTGTGATCTCTGTCTGTCAAATAAATAAATAAAATATTTTTTTAAAAAAAGAATATTTTTAATCTGCTACCTCAGTGTTATTGATTTTATATGTTCCTTCATTTTTTAAGAAAAATCTTTAAAATTTGAGTGTAATTGACATACAATATTACTGCATTAGTTTCAGATATATCCCACTGTGAAGAATACTTTGAAGTTTTATTTGTAATGAATATCAACAGACTAAATATCCAATAATACTCATTAAAAATTATACATCCATACCAATAAAACCTCACTAAGCAATCATTAAATATGATGTTGAAGAAGAACATTTAATGATGTGGAAAATGTCCATGAAAAATAATTAAGTGAAAATATTCTACTTTTGTGAAGTATGACCTCAGATTTTTTGAAAAAAAGAAAATGAACATTACACACACATACACATGCACATACTTAGAAGAAACAGAGGCTATGTATCTCAAAAAATAATTATGGTTGAAATAGAGTAGCAACATTGTTGACATTTTTTATCCTTTAATTATGTTTTCAATGTTTTCTAAAATGCATATTATTATTATTAAACAAAAATATTTTAAAATCTCAAATATACTTAAAGGCTATATAATTTCAACATTATCTACATTTTGTTTTTATTTAAATTGTAGTTAGTTAACATAAAGTGTAATGTTGGTTTTAAAAATAGAATTTGGGGGCACCTGTGTGGCTCAGTGGGTTAAAGCCTCTGCCTTTGGCTCAGGTCATGATCCCAGGGTCCTGGGATTGAGCCTCACATCAGGCTGCCTGCTCAGCAGGATGCCTGTTTCTCCCTCTCCTGCTCCCCCTGCATGTGTACTCTTTCTCTCTCTCTCTCTCTGTCAAATAAATAAAGTCTTAAAAAAACATAATTTGGTGATTCATCACTTATGTATAACTCCCAGTATTCATCACACAAGTAATACGCATCACCCATTTAGTGTGATGGCCATACACATCCCCTCCAACAACCCTGTTTTTTTCTCTATAGTTAAAAATATCATTACTTTCCCCCCTCTTTTTTCACATCCCAAATGCCCATCGGTTTTATTTCCAAAATTGCACATATGAATAACTTCATATGTTATTTGTCTTTCTATAACTTATTTTGCTTAGCATAATGTACTCTAACTACATTCACATCCTTGCAAATGGCAACATTTTACTCTTTTTTTTTTTTTTTTTTCTCATTTTATTTATTTTTTCAGCGTAACAGTATTCATTCTTTTTGCACAACACCCAGTGCTCCATGCAAAACGTGCCCTCTCCATTACCCACCACCTGTTCCCCCAACCTCCCACCCCTGACCCTTCAAAACCCTCAGGTTGCCCCAACCTCCCACCCCTGACCCTTCAAAACCCTCAGGTTGTTTTTCAGAGTCCATAGTCTCTTATGGTTCGCTTCCCCTCCCCAATGTCCATAGCCCGCTCCCCCTCCCCCAATCCCACCTCCCCGCAGCAACCCCCAGTTTGTTTTGTGAGATTAAGAGTCATTTATGGTTTGTCTCCCTCCCAATCCCATCTTGTTTCATTTATTCTTCTCCTATCTCCTACCCCCCCATGTTGCTTCTCCATGTCCTCATATCAGGGAGATCATATGATAGTTGTCTTTCTCCGATTGACTTATTTCACTAAGCATGATACGCTCTAGTTCCATCCACATCGTCGCAAATGGCAAGATTTCATTTCTTTTGATGGCTGCATAGTATTCCATTGTGTATATATACCACATCTTCTTGATCCATTCATCTGTTGATGGACATCTAGGTTCTTTCCATAGTCTGGCTATTGTAGACATTGCTGCTATAAACATTCGGGTACACGTGCCCCTTCGGATCACTATGTTTGTATCTTTAGGGTAAATACCCAGTAGTGCAATTGCTGGGTCATAGGGTAGTTCTATTTTCAACATTTTGAGGAACCTCCATGCTGTTTTCCAGAGTGGTTGCACCAGCTTGCATTCCCACCAACAGTGGAGGAGGGTTCCCCTTTCTCCACATCCTCTCCAGCATCTGTCATTTCCTGACTTGTTCATTTTAGCCATTCTGACTGGTGTGAGGTGATATCTCATTGTGGTTTTGATTTGTATTTCCCTGATGGCGAGTGACGTGGAGCACTTTTTCATGTGTCTGTTGGCCATCTGGATGTCTTCTTTGCAGAAATGTCTGTTCATGTCCTCTGCCCATTTCTTGATTGGATTGTTTGTTCTTTGGGTGTTGAGTTTGCTAAGTTCCTTATAGATTTTGGATACTAGCCCTTTATCTGATATGTCGTTTGCAAATATCTTCTCCCATTCTGTCAGTTGTCTTTTGGTTTTGTTAACTGTTTCCTTTGCTGTGCAAAAGCTTTTGATCTTGATGAAATCCCAACAGTTCATTTTTGCCCTTGCTTCCCTTGCCTTTGCCGTTGTTCCTAGGAAGATGTTGCTACGGCTGAGGTCGAAGAGGTTGCTGCCTGCATTCTCCTCAAGGATTTTGATGGATTCCTTTCTCACATTGAGGTCCTTCAACCATTTGGAGTCTATTTTTGTGTGTGGTGTAAGGAAGTGGTCCAATTTCATTTTTCTGCATGTGGCTGTCCAATTTTCCCAGCACCATTTATTGAAGAGGCTGTCTTTTTTCCATTGGACATTCTTTCCTGCTTTGTCGAAGATTAGTTGACCATAGAGTTGAGGGTCGATTTCTGGGCTCTCTATTCTGTTCCACTGATCTATGTGTCTGTTTTTGTGCCAGTACCATGCTGTCTTGATGATGACAGCTTTGTAATAGAGCTTGAAGTCCGGAATTGTAATGCCACCAACTTTGGCTTTGTTCTTCAATATTCCTTTGGCTATTCGAGGTCTTTTCTGGTTCCATATAAATTTTAGGATTATTTGTTCCATTTCTTTGAAAAAAATGGATGGTATTTTGATAGGGATTGCATTAAATGTGTAGATTGCTTTAGGTAGCATAGACATTTTCACAATATTTATTCTTCCAATCCAGGAGCATGGAACATTTTTCCATTTTTTTGTGTCTTCCTCAATTTCTTTCATGAGTACTTTATAATTTTCTGTGTATAGATTCTTAGTCTCTTTGGTTAGGTTTATTCCTAGGTATCTTATAGTTTTGGGTACAATTGTAAATGGGATTGACTCCTTAATTTCTCTTTCTTCAGTCTTGTTGTTGGTGTACAGAAATGCAACTGATTTCTGTGCATTGATTTTATATCCTGACACTTTACTGAATTCCTGAACAAGTTCTAGCAGTTTTGGAGTGGAGTCTTTTGGGTTTTCCACATATAGTATCATATCATCTGCGAAGAGTGATAGTTTGACTTCTTCTTTACCAATTTGGATGCCTTTAATTTCTTTTTGTTGTCTGATTGCTGAGGCTAGGACTTCTAGTACTATGTTGAATAGCAGTGGTGATAATGGACATCCCTGCCGTGTTCCTGACCTTAACGGAAAAGCTTTCAGTTTTTCTCCATTGAGAATGATATTTGCGGTGGGTTTTTCATAGATGGCTTTGATAATATTGAGGTATGTGCCCTCTATCCCTACACTTTGAAGAGTTTTGATCAGGAAGGGATGCTGTACTTTGTCAAATGCTTTTTCAGCATCTATTGAGAGTATCATATGGTTCTTGTTCTTTCTTTTATTAATGTGTTCTATCACATTGATTGATTTGCGGATGTTGAACCAACCCTGCAGCCCTGGAATAAATCCCACTTGATCGTGGTGAATAATCCTTTTAATGTACTGTTGAATCCTATTGGCTAGTATTTTGGCGAGAATTTTTGCGTCTGTGTTCATCAAGGATATTGGTCTGTAGTTCTCTTTTTTGGTGGGGTCCTTGTCTGGTTTTGGGATCAAGGTGATGCTGGCCTCATAAAATGAGTTTGGAAGTTTTCCTTCCATTTCTATTTTTTGGAACAGTTTCAGGAGAATAGGAATGAGTTCTTCTTTAAATGTTTGGTAGAATTCCCCTGGGAAGCCGTCTGGCCCTGGGCTTTTGTTTGTTTGGAGATTTTTGATGACTGTTTCAATCTCCTTACTGGTTATGGGCCTGTTCAGGTTTTCTATTTCTTCCTGGTTCAGTTGTGGTAGTTTATATGTCTCTAGGAATGCATCCATTTCTTCCAGATTGTCCAATTTGTTGGCGTAAAGTTGCTCATAGTATGTTCTTATAATTGTCTGTATTTCTTTGGTGTTAGTTGTGATCTCTCCTCTTTCATTCATGATTTTATTGATTTGGGTCCTTTCTCTTTTCTTTTTGATGAGTCTGGCCAGGGGTTTATCAATCTTATTGATTCTTTCAAAGAACCAGCTCCTAGTTTCATTGATTTTTTCTATTGTTTTTTTGGTTTCTATTTCATTGATTTCTGCTCTGATCTTTATGATTTCTCTTCTCCTGCTGGGTTTAGGGTTTCTTTCTTGTTCTTTCTCCAGCTCCTTTACGTGTAGGGTTAGGTTGTGTACTTGAGACCTTTCTTGTTTCTTGAGAAAGGCTTGTACCGCTATATATTTTCCTCTCAGGACTGCCTTTGCTGTGTCCCACAGATTTTGAACTGTTGTGTTTTCATTATCATTTGTTTCCATGAATTTTTTCAATTCTTCTTTAATTTCCTGGTTAACCCATTCATTCTTTAGAAGGATGCTGTTTAGTCTCCATGTATTTGGGTTCTTTCCAGCTTTCCTCTTGTGATTGAGTTCTAGCTTCAGAGCATTGTGGTCTGAAAATATGCAGGGAATGATCCTAATCTTTTGATACCGGTTGAGACCTGATTTGTGACCCAGGATGTGATCTATTCTGGAGAAGGTTCCATGTGCACTAGAGAAGAATGTGTATTCTGTTGCTTTGGGATGAAATGTTCTGAATATATCTGTGATGTCCATCTGGTCCAGTGTGTCATTTAAGGCCTTTATTTCCTTGTTGATCTTTTGCTTGGATGATCTGTCCATTTCAGTGAGGGGAGTGTTCAAGTCCCCTACTATTATTGTATTATTATTGATGTGTTTCTTTGATTTTGTTATTAATTGGTTGATATAGTTGGCTGCTCCCACGTTAGGGGCATAGATATTTAAAATTGTTAGATCTTCTTGTTGGACAGACCCTTTGAGTAGGATATAGTGTCCTTCCTCATCTCTTATTATAGTCTTTGGCTTAAAATCTAATTGATCTGATATAAGGATTGCCACTCCAGCTTTCTTCTGATGCCCATTAGCATGGTAAATTGTTTTCCACCCCCTCACTTTAAATCTGGAGGTGTCTTCGCGTCTAAAATGAGTTTCTTGTAGGCAACATACTGATGGGTTTTGTTTTTTTATCCATTCTGATACCCTGTGTCTTTTGATTGGGGCATTTAGCCCATTAACATTCAGGGTAACTATTGAGAGATATGAATTTAGTGCCATTATTAGCCTGTAAGGTGACTGTTACTGTATATTGTCTCTGTATCTTTCTGATCTACTACTTTTAGGCTCTCTCTTTGCTTAGAGGACCCCTTTCAATATTTCCTGTAGAGCTGGTTTGGTGTTTGCAAATTCTTTCAGTTTTTGTTTGTCCTGGAAGCTTTTGATCTCTCCTTCTATTTTCAATGATAGCCTAGCTGGATAGAGTATTCTTGGCTGCATGTTTTTCTCGTTGAGTGCTCTGAATATATCATGCCAGCTCTTTCTGGCCTGCCAGGTCTCTGTGGATAAGTCTGCTGCCAATCTAATATTTTTACCATTGTATGTTACAGACTTCTTTTCTCGGGCTGCTTTCAGGATTTTCTCTTTGTCACTAAGACTTGTAAATTTTACTATTAGGTGACGGGGTGTGGACCTATTCTTGTTGACTTTGAGGGGGGTTCTCTGCATCTCCTGGATTTTGATGCTTGTTCCCTTTGCCATATTAGGGAAATTCTCTCCAATGATTCTCTCCAATAGACCTTCTGCTCCCCTCTCTGTTTCTTCTTCTTCTGGAATCCCAATTATTCTAATGTTGTTTCGTCTTATGGTGTCACTTATCTCTCGAATTCTCCCCTCATGGTCCAGTAGCTGTTTGTCCCTCTTTTGCTCGGCTTCCTTATTCTCTGTCATTTGGTCTTCTATATCACTAATTCTTTCTTCTGCCTCATTGATCCTAGCAGTAAGAGCCTCCATTTTTGATTGCACCTCATTAATAGCTTTTTTGATTTCAACTTGGTTAGATTTTAGTTCTTTAATTTCTCCAGAAAGGGCTTTAATATCTCCAGAGAGGGTTTCTCTAATATCTTCCATGCCTTTTTCGAGCCCGGCTAGAATGTTCAGAATCGTCATTCTGAACTCTTGATCTGACATATTACCCATGTCTGTGTTGATTAGGTCCCTAGCCTTCGGTACTGTCTCTTGTTCTTTTGTTTGTGGTGATTTTTTCCGCCTTGTCATTTTGTCCAGATAAGAGGTTATGAAGGAGCAAATAAACTACTAAAAGGGTGGCAAAGACCCCGGAAAAATGCGCTGTAACCAAATGAGAAGAGACCCCAAATTGTGGGGGGGAGAAAGGGGATAAAACAGCTTCTGAAAAAAAAAGAAAAGAAAAAAGAAAAAAAAAAAAAGAAAGAAAAAAATTTAAAAAATAAAACAAATAAAAAAATACAAAAAAGAAAGAAAAAATATATATATTTAGATGAACTAGTCAAAAAATGTTAAAAAAGAAAAGGGTAAAAGTTTTAAAAAATTTAGCAGAAGAAGAAAAAAGAAAAAAGAAAAAAAAATTGAAAAAAGAAAAAAAAATTGAAAAAAGAAAAAAAAATTGAAGTAGCCGCAAGACTAACGAATCATGGGGAGAAAGCCATGAGTTCCGTGCTTTGCTTTCTCCTCCTCTGGAATTGCTCTGCTGTCTTAGGAATTGAATCTGCTTTCTCCTTGATAGATGAAATTCGTTCTGGCTGGATATTTTGTTGATCTTCTGGGGGAGGGGCCTGTTGTAGTGACTCTCAAGTGTCTTTGCCCGAGGCGGGATTGCACCGCCCTTACCGGCGGCCGGACTAAGTAATCGGCTCGGGTTCGCTTTTGGGAGCTTCTGTTCCCTGAACGCTTTCCGTAGAGTTCCGGAGGACGGGAATGAAAATGGCGGCCTCCCAGTCTCCGGCCCGGAGGAGCCGAGAGCCTGGGGCCCCACTCCTCAGTGCGCCCCCAGAGGACAGCACCCAATCACTCCCGTATCCCCAGCCTCTAGCCGCGCTCGGAGCTCACCCAGCCCGCGACCAGTTCAAGGTAACCCCGAGCTGAGAGTTCAGTCCTCGGCTCTGTCTTGGCAGCCGGCTTCTCCGTTCTAATAGCTGCGAGCTCTCCGACACTCTGACACCCCCGATCCTTCTGTGACCCTGCGGGGTCTGGGGCCACGCTGGCCCCGCGTGGGCTTCACCCCGGTTTAGCCCCTGGAGCAATGTCCCTCAGTGGAACAGACTTTTAAAAGTCCTGATTTTGTGCTCCGTTCCTCCGCCGCTTGCCGGGAGCCGGCCCCTCCCCCCGCGGTCTATCTTCCCGTCGTTTTAGATTCACTTCTCCGCCAGTCCTACCTTTCAGAAAGTGGTTGATTTTCTGTTTCTAGAGTTGCTGTTCTTCTTCTCTTCGCTCTCCCGTTGGATTTGTAGGTGTTTGCAATGTTTAGATAAGCTATCGAGCTGATCTCCTGCTACCTGATGTAGTCTCAGGCTGCTACTTCTCCGCCATCTTGACTCCTCCAATCCATTTTACTCTTTTGATGGTTAAGTAATATTCCATTCTCTCTCTATATACCACATCTTCTTTATCTATTACTCATTCAATGGACATTTAGCCTCTTTACATAACACGTCTATTGTTGATAATGCTGATAAATATGTCAGGGTGCATGGGCCTCTTTGAATCAGTATTTTGGTATCATTTTTGTAGGTACCTAGTAGTGCAATTGCCAGGTCACAGGGTAGTACTATTTTTAAATTTTGAGAAGCCTCCATATTGTTTTGTAGAGTGGCTGCACCAGGTTGCATTCCCACCAAAAGTGTAAGAGGGCTCCCCTTTCTTTTTTTTTTTTCCAATTTTAAATATGGTTTTATTTAAGACAATGCATTTTCCACTTAACAATACCATGCTTACAAAATGTAATGTTTATTTCCTTTCCCTGTGCACATATTCCATATTCAAGTATCAAGAATGCCCAGTTTGTTTGCTTCAATATTAAAACTGCCATGGAATTTTTACAGATTTGGGTCCTTCAAATATTTTGTGTGGAAAAATGTTAGACCTGTTCTCAGGTTGGCTTAATCAACCACTTTGATGGTGGGCCTGGAGAAGGCAACCCCAAAAGGAAGAGCTCCACCACTAGGGAAGCATCCAAGCATTCTTCCTGGCATGCCCCCTGCACTCTAGTACAGCTTGGTGATAATGGGTTTGCAGACTTTCTCCAGCTTTTTCTACTGGTGTTCAAATTCTTCTTCTCTGCAGTCTGCTTCTTACCGAGCTGGTTAATGATTTCACTGCACTTGTCAAGAATCTTCTGTTTGTCCTCATCATTGATCTTGCCCTGAAGTTTTTCATCTTTAACTGTTGCTTTCATGTCCAATGCATAATTCTCAAGTGAATTCTTGGAAGACACATTTTCTCACTGTTTCTCTTCCTCAGCTTTGTACTTCTCAGCTTCCTGGACCATGAATGAGCTCAATGTCTTCCTTGCTCAAACAACCCTTATCATTAGTGATGGTAATCTTATTCTCTTTTCCTGTGTTCTTATCTATAGCAGAGACATTGAGGATACCATTAACATCAATATCAAAAGTGACTTCAATCTGAGGAACACCATGAAGGGCAGGAGGTATGCCTGTCAGCTCAAACTTGCTGAGTAGTTTGTTATCCTTGGTCATGGCATTCTCACCTTCATACACCTGAATAAGCATACCAGGCTGATTGTTGGAGTAGGTAGTGAAGGTTTGTGTCTTGTAGGAATGGTAGTATTATGATTGCTGAGAATAGTCATGATTCCTCCAGCAGTTTCAATGCCAATAGAAAATGGAGTGACATCTAAGAGAAGCAAACCTTGAACATTTTTATATGTGCCTCCAGAAAGGATGGCTGCCTGGACAGCTGTACCATAAGCAACAGCCTCATCAGGCTTGATGCCCTTATTCAGTTCTTTTCCATTGAAGACATCTTATAGAAGTTTCTGAATCTCGGGGATATGGGTAGAACTGCCCACCAGGACAATATCGTGGATCTGAGACTTATCGAGCTTGACATCCCAAATGGCTTTTTTTACAGGGTCCAGGGTGTCACGGAACAGGCCAGTATTTAATTCTTCAAACGAGGCACAAGTAATAGAGGTATAGTAGTCAATTCCTTTGTATAGAGAATCAATCTCAATGCTAGGCTGCATGCTGGAAGACTTGTATGTTCACAAGCAGTACTGAGACAATGAACTGCCTTCTTGTTTTCACTGATGTCCTTCTTATAAACTTTAAAACATTTAAACTTTTAAGCTTTTAAACTCTGCAATAAAATGGTTGACCATTCGGTTGTCAAACTCTTCTCCACCTAAGTAGGTGTCTCCAGCTGTGGACTTAACCTCAAAGATCTCATCTTCTAGTAAGGATTGACACATCAAAAGTGCCACCTCCTAAGTCAAAGATAAGAACAGTCCTTTCAGCTCCAACCTTTTCATCTAAGCCATAAGCAATAGCAGCACCAGTTGGCTCATTGATGATTCAGAATACATTGAGACCAACAGTAGTTCCAGCATCTTTTTTAGCCTGATGCTGAGAGTCATTGAAGTATGCAGGTACTGTGATAACTGCATTGGTAACCATATTCCCAAGGTAAGCCTCTGCTATTTCCTTCATTTTTGTCAAAACCATAGAGGACACCTCTTCTGCATAGAAGCTTTTTTCTTTCCCTTGTATTCTAGTTGAAACTTGGGCCTGCCAACATCTTTCACCACCATGAAGGGACAATGCTTCATATCAGACTAGAGAATAGCATCATCAAATCTACATCCAATCAGGAGTTTGGCATCAAAAACTATGTTGGTGGGGTTCATCACAACTTCATTCTTTGGAGCATCGCTGATCAATCGTTTGGTGCTGATGAAGGCAACATAACTTGGGGTGGTTCCGTTTCCCTGATCATTGGCAATTGTTTCCACTTTCCCATACTGGAAGACACTCACTCAAGAGTAGGTGATGACAAGATCACTGCCAACTGCAGGTCTTTTAGACATGGTTGCTTCTGTGTGGGCCTGGCTCAGCTTCAGAAGAAAACAGCTGTGTGGAGATACAGCCCCATGTTTAATGAAACCCAAGGGTTCCCCTTTCTCTGCATTCTCATCAACATCTGTTTAATGTGTTGTTAATTTCACCATCTTGACATCTGTGTGCTGATATCCCAGTGGGGTTTTGGTTTGTATTTCCACAACGATGAGTGATGTTCAGCATCTTTTCATATGTTTGCTGGCCATCTGGATGTCTTCTTTGGAAAAATGTCCATTCATGCCTTCTGCCTAGTTCTTAACTGAATTGTGTATTTTGTGGGTGTTGAATTTGATAAATTCCTTTTTTTAAGATTTTATTTATTTATTTGACAGAGATAGACACAGTGAGAGAGGGAACACAAGCAGGGCAATGAGGGAGGGTGAAGCAGACTTCCTGCGAAGCAAGGAGCCCGAAGCAGGGCTCCATCCCAGGACCCTGGGATCATGACCTGAGCCAAAGGCAGAGGCTTAACAACTGAGCCACCCAGGTGCCCTGAATTTGGTAAGTTCTTTATAGATATTGGATACTAACCCTTTATCGGATATATCACTGGCAAATATATTCTATTCCATAGGTTGACTTTTGGTTATGTTGATTTTTTCCTTCACTGTGCAGAAGATTTTTATCCTAAAGTCCCAATAGTTTGTTTTTTGTTTGTTTGTTTCCCTTGCCTCTGGAAATGTGTCTAGTAAGAAGTTGCTATGGCCAAAGTAAAAGAAGTTGCTGCTTCTGTTCTCTTCTAGAATTTTGATGGTTTCTTGTTTCATATTTTGGTCTTTCATTCATTTGGTTTTTTTAATTTATTTTTGTTCACCATCTAAGAAAGTTTTCCAGTTTCACTCTTTTGCATGTTTCTGTCCAGTTTTCCCAACACCATTTATTGAAGAGACTGTCTTTTTTCCATTGGATATTCTTTCCTGCTTTATCAGTGATTAGTTGACCATATAGTGTGAGTCCATTTCTGGATTTTCTATTCTGTTCCATTGACCTATGTGTCTGTTTTTGTGCCAGTACTATAATGTCTTGATGACTACATCTTTATAATATAGCTTGAAGTCAGAATTGTGATGCCTCCAGCCTTGCTTTTTTTTTTTTTTTCAAGGTTCCTTTGAGTATTTGGGGTCTTTAGTGATTCCATACAAATTTTAGGTTGTTCTAGTTTTGTGAAAAATGCTGGGGGTATTTTGATAAGAATGGTATTAAATGTGTAGATTGTTTAGGGTAGTATAGATATTTTAACAACATTTGTTCTTCCAGTGCATGATCATGGAAGGTTTTTTTTTTTTTCATTTCTTTGTGTCCTCTTCAATTTATTTCATAAGTGTTCTGCAGTTTTCAGAATACAGATCTTTTTTTTAAGATTTTATTTATTTATTTGACAGAGAGAGATCACAAGTAGGCAGATGGGCAGGCAGAGAGAGAGAGGAGAAAGCAGGCTCCCCGCCAAGCAGAGAGCCCAATGTGGGACCCGATCCCAGGACCCTGAGACCATGATCTGAGCTGAAGGCAGAGGCTTAACCCACTGAGCCACCCAGGTGCCCCAGAATACAGATCTTTTACCTATCTAGTTAGGTGTATTCTTAAGTGTTTAATGGTTTTTGGTACAATTGTAAATGGGATGAATCCCTTGATTTCTCTCTCTGCTGCTTCATTATTGGTGTACAGAATTTCAACAGATTTCTACACATTGTTTTGAATCCTGTGACTTTGTCGATTTCATGTAACAGTCCTAGAAAATTTTGGTCGAGTCTTTCATGTTCTATACATAGATTATCAAGGCATCTGCAAATAGTGAAAATGTGGATTTTTCCTTGCCAGTTTGGGTGTCTTTTATTTCTTTTCATTGTCTGATTGCTGAGGTGAGGATTTCAAGTAATAGGTTAAATAACAGTGGTGTCAGCGGATGTCCCTGGGTTGTTCTTGACTGTAGAAGAAAAGCTCTCAATTTCCCTTTTTGAGGTTGATATTAGCTATGGGGCTTTCATATATGGCCTTCATGATGTTGAGGTATGTTCCTTCTACCCCTACTTTGTTGAGGGTTTTTATCAAGAAAATATGTTGTATTTGTTTTGGTAGTATTTTTTTTAATTTTATTTATTTATTTGAGAGAGAGAGAGAGAGAGAGAGAGTACAAGAACAAGTAGGCAGAGGAGCAGGCAGAGGGAGATGCAGGCTCCCTGTTGTGCAGAGAGCCTGATGTGGGGCTTGATCCCAAAACCCTGAGATCATGACCTGAACTGAAAGCAGACACTTAACCAGCTGAGCTACCCAGGCACCGCTTGGTAGTACCTTGTTGAGGATTTTTTGTAACCATATTCATAAGGGATATTGCCTTGTAATTCTCCTTTTATGGGAGTCTTTTTGTGGTTTTGTGATTAAGGTCATACTGGCCTTGTAGAATGGGTGTGGAAATTTTCCTCCCATTTCTATTTTTTGGAACAGTTTAAGAAGACTGGGTATTAACTCTTCTTTCAGTGCTTGGTGGAAATCCCCTGGGAAGCCATCTTGCCAAGGACTTTCTTTGTTGGGAGTGTCTGATTATTGATTTAATTTCTCTGCTAGTTATGGGTTTGTTAAAATTTTCTATTTCCTCTTGTTTCATTTCTGTTGGTTTGTATGTTTCTAGGAACTTATCCATTTCTTCCAAATTGCCCAATTTTGCCATATAACTTTTCATAATGTTCTCTTAAAACTGTTTATCTGTGCTGTTGGTTGTGGTCTCTCCTCTTTCATTCTTGATTTTACCTATTTGGGTCCTTTCTCTTTTCTTTTTGATAACTCTGGCTAGGGGTTTGTTAGTTTTATTATTCTTCTTTCAAAGAAGCATCTCCTAGTTTCATTGATCTGTTCTAAAGTTTTTTTGTGTTATTTTGTTTCTATATGATTTATTTTTGAGCTAATCTTTATTATTTCACCTTTTCTGCTGGTTTAGGCTTTATTTGCTGTTCCTTTACTAGTTCCTTCAGGTGTAAGGTTAGATTGTGTATGTGAGCTTTTCTTACCTCTTGAGGTAGGCCTATATTGCTATGTACTTCACTCTTTATACAGTCTTTAATGCACCACAAGGTTTTAGACTACCATGTTTTCCTTTTTCTTTGCCTCAATGTACTTTTTAAAATTTCTTCTTGAATTTCCTGTTTAACCCATTCATTCTTTTTTTTTTAATATACTAATAATATTTTTTTTTTTTCAGCGTAACAGTATTCATTCTTTTTGCACAACACCCAGTGCTCCATGCAAAACGTGCCCTCCCCATCACCCACCACCTGTTCCCCCAACCTCCCACCCCTGACCCTTCAAAACCCTCAGGTTGTTTTTCAGAGTCCATAGTCTCTTATGGTTCGCCTCCCCTCCCCAATGTCCATAGCCCGCTCCCCCTCTCCCAATCCCACCTCCCCCCAGCAACCCCCAGTTTGTTTTGTGAGATTAAGAGTCATTTATGGTTTGTCTCCCTCCCAATCCCATCTTGTTTCATTTATTCTTCTCCCATTCATTCTTTAGTAGGAGGTACTTTAACCTGCATGTATTTGTGGTCTTTCCAAGATTTGTTTTTTTCCTTGTAGTTGATTTCAAGTTTCATAGCACCATGGTCAGAAAACATGCATGGTATAATCTCCATCTTTTTATACTTGTTGAGAACTGATTTGTGACTCAGTATGTTATCTGGAGAATGTTCCATGTGCATTGTTTTCATTTTGATTTTCTTCTTAGATGATTTGTTCATTGCTGTAAATGGGGTGTTAAAATCCCCTTCTATTATTGTGCTTTTAACAATGAGTTTCTTTATGTTTGTTATTAATTAATTTATATATTGGATGTTCTTACACGGGTTGCATAGACGTTTATAATTGTTAGACCCCTTTATTATGATGAAATGCCTTTCTTCATCTCATTTTTACAATCTTCAATTTAAAATCTAGTTTGTCTGATATAAGTATGGATACTTTGGCTTTCTTTTGATATTCATTAACATGATAAGTAGTTTTCTAGCCCCTCACTTTCAATCTTGAGATGACTTTAGGTCTAAAATGTGTCTCTTGTAAGCAGCGTATTTTTAAATCCATTTTGATACCTTATGTCCTTTGGTTGGAACATTTAGTCCATTTACATTCAGAGTGATTAACAATAGATATGAATTTAGTGCCATTGTATTACTACCTGTAAAGTTCTTGTTTCTGGAGATTCTCTGTTCTTTCTCATATTTTTTCTTTTACACTCAAGGAACTCCCTTTAATATTACCTGCAGGGTTGGTTTACTGGTCACAAACTCCTTTAGTTTTTGTTTGGGAAACTATCTCTCTTTCCATCCTGAATGATAGCCTTGGTGGATAAAGTATTCTTGGCTGAATATTTTTCCCATTCAAGACATTGAATATATAATGGCACTCTATTCTGGCCTGACACATTTCTGTGAAGAGATCTGCTGCTAACCTGCTTCCCTTTAGATTAGGGCTTTCTTTTCCCATGTTGCTTTGAAGAATCTTTCCTCATCTCTGTATTTTGCAAATTTTATTATGATATATCTTGGTGTTAACTGGCTTTTGTTGATTATCCCTGCCTTCACCATGTCTGAGCCATATGCCACCGGCAGCACAGTGTTCTTGTGTTTTATTTCAGGCATGCTGCTTGAGTTTCAAAACTCCAAACTTTAGGGACCCATCATGGCTCTGACCTGTGCAAATCCTCTGCGGAAGGGTCTCACCATATTTTGGCTGGTGCCAGTTTGTCCCAGACAAATGTGCAGGGACTTGGAGTTTATGGTAAAGTGCACCACAATGTCAGCATCCAAGATAGTTGAACTGAAAGGGTGTCTCTATTAGTATGCTAATGACTGGGGCAGTTGAATGGGCCCACTGTCTCTTTTGTCCCTGAGAGGTAGTGACACCTCTCCCATATGCACTTCAAGAAGGGGAACTATCTCTCCCACTGTGACCCAGGGTATCCTCAGACCATCTTTCTGCTCCTGGGTCTCTGAACTCCTCCACAGGAACACCTCTAACCCCACCAGGCTCCACTTGGTGAGGGCACGAACTTCTGAAACTTTAGATTTTGAGCTTTGCTGCTTGTAAAAGCTTGCAGTAATCAGCTCCTCTCATTTTCTCCATCAGTGGTTTTGAGGAAGTGTTTTTTTCTCATAGAATATCCTGTGGCTTGCTCTCTCTCTTTCTTGCTCTCATGCTCTCCCTCTCCTCTCTCCCTGATCAAGACTCCCTTCCCTCTGCAGCACCAGTGATTCTTTCCCACCCCAAATCATGTCTCCACATCTCCAAATCCACGAATGTAGTCTTTTTTCTCCAATTATGCAATGTGTTTTCTCAGTCTTCAGAAAGATTTTCTGGGTGTTCAGAGTGATTTGATATTTATTTAGCTGTGTTTGAGGAGGTAAGCATGGGGTCCTCCTACTACTCTGCCATTTTAACTCCTCTCAACATTTTGTATATTTTTATCATGTTAAAAACCACTATATAAAAGATGAAATGAATTAAGTTAAAATAAAATCTCTAAAGTTTATTTTAAATGTGTAATAGTATAGGATGGAATTGCAGATATTAATTACAGAAAAAATATAAAGAAGAAAATGAAAGCACCTATCCCAGGAACAAGAGATTTCCATTGTTAATATTTAAGTGTATATCCAATCATCTGTTGATGGACATCTAGGTTCTAGGGTGGCTGGGTGATGGACACTGGGGAGGGTATGTGCTATGGTGAGTGCTGTGAATTGTGTAAGACCAATGATTCTCAGACCTGTACCCCTGAAACATATAATACATTATATGTTAATAAAAAAAGCAAAAATAGTAACAATATAAATATTTTAACACATACATTTTTATACAGATTCATTTATAGATAAACACTGTCTTTATAATTTTTTTGGTACATGTATATTTATAAGCTGCTTTTCTGCTTCACAGTACATCACAAGCACTTTCCTTAAGGGTATTAAAAAGCAATTTTGTTGTCCTCAGTTATTCCATTACATAAATATACTAACATTTATTTAATCAATCCCCCATTATTGAGCCTCTAAGTTGTTGCCATTTTTAAGAAACAATTATGGCAATAATTTGTGGTGACCACCCTATGGATTAGTCTTGGAATGCCTTTCTAATTTTTTTTCCTTAGGATAATTTCCTAGGTCTAGAATTAGTTGATTTAAAGTAACTAGTAAACTTTGACAAATCACCTTATAGAAAAGTTGTAATAATTAACACTTTGTCTTTAATTATATGGAACTTGCTATTTATGTACCCTTGTAAACCTTGAAGATTATCGTGTTTTATTTCCTTTGCCAAGGTAAATAGTGAAGTTCAACCATTTTTTTTCTATAATTTTCTTTGGTAATATGCCCATTCATGCCTTTCATCCTCTTATTTGTATTAACATTATTTTTATTGACTGATAAACCTTATTTTATACTGAGAATATATATGAGGCAAGACTAGTATTAAGGACATTCAGAAGAAAATTGGGTGAAATTACTAGATACTAAACCAAGGGAGTAAATATCTTGTGGTAAATAACCCACTACACATTTTAAATTTCTGTATTTCTGTTCTATAGAATCTTCACTTCTTCAGCTAAGATTAAAGTATTGCATGATGATGATATATATTCTTTTTTACTGTATAGTGTTTTATAACCTACTTTTTGATTGGGGTATTTGTACCTTATCTGTATTGATTTTTCCAGATATTTTTGTGGTCTACTTCTTATCTATCCAATAATGCTATCACTTCTCAGTCTTTTGGATAAGATCAAGTGTAATACAATAATTCTACATACAGAAAAGGACATGCAGAGTTCTTCTAAGTATTCTCTGCCTCAAAAACCAGAGGGATCAGATTGATCCAGATGGGAACATTGAAATGCTCCTTGAGTGGAATGCTTATCATAGAACATCAAGGATCCAAAAGAGGAAAGTAGGTTTATAAGATGGGAATTGTCAGAAACAACTCCTCTGGATTATGGGTTAAGCTTACTACATAAAGCCATTTCTCTTACCTTTCATGATAATAACCATGTCTACTTATTAAGGGATGGTGATGAGTGAGAACTGAACAGAGAGATACATTTGTAATGAAATGTTCATATAAAATTTATGAAAACTTAAACCTTTGAGCTGAGTAGATACATTGCACTTGTTAATTCTCTGCTATTTACAATTAACTTAATAAAACCTCCTAAGATTTTGCAAGCTGGAAAACTGAGGTTTCATGAAGCTATGCCAGCATTCTTAAGAAAGCTATGGCTACTGCAGGAGTTTGGGATACTGGCTTGTTTCTTGTATGTTTCCAAGCTTCCACTGACTCCCACTATGGGCCTAGAAAAAATTTGTTATTTTTTATTATATAGTACACCATTAGTTGTTGATGTAGTGTTCCATTATTCATTTTTTTGTGTGTATATCACCCAGTGTTCCATGCAATCCATGCCCTCCTTAATACCCATCACCATGCTCAACCATCCCCTACCCCCTTCTTTAAGTGAGCATTAGAAAGGATTCTTTCTGCCAGAATCATTCAGAATGTGTTTATAGGTAAAAGCTCAGATAGAGTAAGCAATCTGAACTGCAATCTAAGAGTGTTATTTGTTACTTATAACCCGGCCCTAACTTGTGTCTCCTTTAAAGTCCGAATAGCCTAACAAAAGGTTTAGGATGGAAAAGTTGAGTAGCACTGAGAAAGGGTCTGTGCTATGTGTTGTGCGCTCACCTACGTGATTTCCCACACACTTACTTGTCAGATGAGAGCAATTTGGTTGGGGTCATAAATTCACAACTGGTCCTTGCTGTTCCAGCACAGCTTATGAATCACTCTCAGGTTTGTTGTTACTTCTTTTATGTTTTGAGTTACTTTGGAGTCAGTGCAGCTGGTTAAGGAATTATCTGAAGACAGAGACCACTGGCCTTGGAGAGTCTGCATTTAGACTGTGAGAAGTAGATAATGGGGAAGTCTGGAGGGTTTTTCGTGCATGTAGTAAATTCTTTTGTAATCAGTTAAAAATAGTTACTGTTGGCTATATAATGCCTTGCTGCCTTGAATAAACTCGGCATTGGTGGAAATCATCCCCTATGCTCCTCCTGCCCCCATCTCTTTGTCTCTTTAATTTTTTTCACCATCCTCTTACCCTTGTGCTTCCTGGTCGATTTGTCAGGCAGGCTGTGGCAAGTGGTGCCTGAACAGGGACTGCGAGCACAGGTCAAGGGAGCTCCACGCATACACAGGTAAGTAGTTACTGCCATTCAGGTAAGAGGCACCCGGAGAGCGCAGGTGACAGCAAGCGTATATAATGGGGAACTTTCAGTCTTTAGAGCAGGATCTTTTTGTCACTGCACTGCAGGCCCTTTTGAAGCAGAAAGTGTCCAAGGTCTCTAAGAAGGCCTTGCAGCACTTTTTTTTGTACACTTTCAGAATTATGCCCATGGTTCCCCAAAGAAGGAACCGTGAGTTTGGATGCATGGCAAAGAGCAAGGCAAGAAATAAAGTACCAGATCAAAATATGTGGGCCCACTGATGTTCCCCCTGATACTATGCAGGTCTGGGATAATATCCGTGAGGCATTAGATCCACAACACTCTTTTGAGCTGGTTTCTATAGCTTCCCAGGAACCTCCAGATGAGATTGACGATTTGCCCAAGAAAATGGAGGATATAGGGGAGCCAATGGCTGTAACTAGAGCCAACTGGGGTTGATCTAACTTGGGACAGAGACCTTAGGGAATATTCCCAAGCAGCTGCCGAAACCTCTTTGTTTCGGGGAAGTTCCCTGCTTTCTCTGGCCTGACTTGGACTGCTTAACCCTAAGTTAAGTTTGGTGGTTTAATTAAGATAGACATGTCTTTTAAGTTATCAGCAGTAAATGTAAAACTTCAAAGTTTACTGAATGTCAAATAAGCTCATGTTATTGGTTAAAATTTGTTAGCAAAAAGAAATTACTAAACTGATGGTTAATTGTCTGTCTCAAAGTTTTAATGGGTAATTGTTAAAGTAGCTTTCAAAGTCTTTGGTAACCTTAAAGTTTAAAGTTTTGCTTGAATAACAAATAAAATTAAATTTGTTGACCATCTAGGTCTTTTCCGAAGAAAACAAAGTGCTAAAGCATTGATTACTGAACATAGGTTTGTGCTTTTGACTTTTTATAGCAAAGAAACTAAGAGTATTTAAATCTGTTGGTAAACATGTTTTGTGCTTATCTGATTCATAATTTGCCATCTAAAGAATTCTGTTATAATGTTCACAATTGGTTAATACTTAGTTTTCACTAGAGATTAAGGTGTTTCTAAGAGTACAAAATTCTGCTTAGTGTAACTAAGACTGATGGAAATAAAGAAAGCAAATCTGTATGTAGGAAAGTAGGATATATGTAAGAAAGATTTAAGGAATGGGAATACATTTTATTAAACGTTAAAGAAGGTAATTTTGTCCTAAATGAGATGGTTGTTTGGAAGGAAATGGCTTGGGACAAAACCTGAATACAAAGGAGAGTTGTAAAAGGTTTGTAAAGGGAAATCTTCAGAAAAGGAATTTTAGATATGGTCAGGATGGACTAAGATGAGAAAGAAAAAAACAGCTCCCAGGGTGATTTAGCACTCTCCTGGCATACCTCCACATAGATTATACTTCCAAGTGAAAGGGCCATTTGGCTTTGAGAGATTGGGAAAGCAGTCCAACCTTGAGGGATTGCAAAAACACCCCGTTACCATCCCCCATTGCCTGTAACCATAGAAACTCACTCTTATTCATAAAGAATGAAAGGGGAGACTGATCACCTCCCATTAGCCAGGGATACCCAGGGAAGGGTGATGTCCAACCTGTCTGAATCTGAAGAGTGCCTGACTGTGTGAATGTGTCTGTACAGCTCCACCGCTTTGGCTATGGCGTCTGAGTGGGCTGCACCCTGAGTCTCACAGGGTGTCATATGGCATAACAGTCATCTACTCCACAGAGTAGCCTGGTCCGGGGTTTATACGGACAGACCTTAGCTAAGACGCTCCTAAGTTCCCATGAGGGACGCAAGCAGGACAGCATCTGAAAGATCCCCCTCCCTTTGTCTGCGACATCATTCACAATAGGAGGGACATCTAATAAACCCACTATCTTAAGACTGCATGCTTAAAAATAAAAAGACACTGGTATTAAAAAAACTGGTTTTCTCTCTGTTTAAAAGGGCAAAGTTTTCTTAGGTTAATTGATCTGTTATGATTTTCTCTTTGCCTGCCCAGAAAATACAGTTTCTATGTTTTGGTTTTTTTTTTTTTTTTTTTAATCAGGTGTTTAACATCCCTAATTATATTTAGGCATGTGCTTTAAAACTTTATAAGATTTTAGCAAATGTTGACAAGATTTAAATTATAAATGAGATCTCTTTAACTCATAAGACTTTTCCTTGGAATACTAAGTTACTCAGTAAGTACTGCTAAATCAATGATAAACCTTGAGTTGCATTTGGGTAAGTGCTGTAACTACTCTAAGGGTTCTATACATTTCCTAAAATTTTAATGTTTTGATAAGGTCATTACCTGGAAATTTAACCATATCTATTCTGAGTTTTTGTCATTTGTAATTGTTTTAATTATAATGTAAAATGAATTCCACTTTAAAGAAGATTCATATAAAGGACTTTCAGGACAGATACAGGCCTTTAATATGTTAAAATCCTAAAATTGAAATGGGTAAAAATTTCCAGAACTGACTAAAGCTGCATTCGGATTAAACCAGATTTAGTAACATGGGACTATATAAACTAAAAGATTATAATGTTGTGTCTCTTAATGTTTTGTCTTATTTTAAACATTGCTGGTTCTCTAATGTTTGCTCTTCCACACTAAGGAAACTTTTTTTCTTAAGATGTCTGTGACTTACAGAAATGTAAAATTTTTATTTGCAGACAAATCAAAGGATTCAACATTTTTTCCTGTCTGAACCCTCTGAAAATCAAAAGTCTCAGTAAGTATTCTTTCTTCCATGGCAATCAGTTATTTGCATAAATTCAGTAAGAATCTGTTCTCCTTGTAACAGGACACTATTGGAAACATGGGTTATTTTACCAAGGCTTTTCAAAAATTTTGCCAAACCCTTCAAATTAAGCATTCAATGAGTATTCCTTATAATTCTCAAGGACAAGCCAATACAGAAAGACCTAATAGAGTCCTAAAATCCTATCTCAAAAAATTAAAAGAGGGGGAGATACTACAGGGAACAGTGAAATATTCACCTCATATGCATTTAATTTTAACTCTTTATGTTTTAATTTTTTTTATATAGGTTGCACAGCAGCTGAACGGCCAGAACAGATGGAGAAGAAGAAGACGCCCCCCCCCTGCCCTTACAGTCAGAGCTTAATAAGAGATCTCCTGAATCAGGCCCTAGAGATACTGAATCAGATCCAACCCAATGAAGCATTGATTACTATATTATTAACACTATTAACTATGGTTGGCCTCCCCCATAGTGAGGCCACAGCCTATTGGGCATATCTGCCTGAGCACCTACTATAAGGCCTGTTACTTGGAATGATCCCACTCCCCGAGTACACACTAATGTTACAGATTATTTTGGGGGAAGCAGCTCTGATGGCATGGAGTGCACGGAGCATTATATTAATTAGACTAGTCTAGCAGCTCAAGTACCTATATGTTTCCAGTTACCTTCCTCTGGCCATGATTTTATCAATGGGTGTTTGATGGTCCAATCGAGACCTCATATAGTTACCTATATTTTAGGATATGAAAGAGGTGGAATCATTTGGTCTAATTCTGAGATAGGGCTGGAAAGATGGACAGTCTATGAGGTTATAGGTGACAAAACTCCTAACACTCCCCAGAGAGATATGCGTCCTCCTGGTTACCCTAATTGTCCCCCAAAATTAAACTATTCTAACCCATGCTTCCATTCTAATCCAGGCCCCATTTGGACAGAATATCTCCAAGAAAAGCCCTTGATCATCTCTCCTCACAGCATCCCTGATTTCTCCATCACCGATTGGTCAAGAATGGATAGAGAAGAACCTCTGCTATATGTTGCTTACCCTCCTGGCCTGCCGATACATAATGTGACTATCCCTGGCGGGATCTTCTCTACAGCCGAAGGGATGTTTCATGCAGAACTTTGGAAGCTGGTTACTGCCCTGGGACCAATTGGGGTGCAAATAGCTAAGAGCAGTTATACTGCCACAAAAGACTTCAACCTAACCTTATGGGCCTGAGTTCCTAGACCTTTTTTACTGGTAGTGGGCTCGGGAACAATAGTTCTCACCTCCTTTCCGGGGGGACACCTAGTGTATAACATCCATTGTAACAACTGTGTGTTAACTAATTGTTTATCATACTAAAGTTAGCCTTGATTTAGTGGAACTGCAAAAAGATATATCAAGCATCAGTCAGTCTCAACTGGATGTAGTTAACCCTACTGAAATGGTTGCGCACATTCTAGATAGCCTCCATGGATTTAACCCTGGTAACTTGTTAAAACATTCATTCTAGCTGTTTACTGGACTTCTCCTTATGTTACTTACTCTTGTGTTAATATGGTGCATTGTACAGGTTCATGCGGGACAGCAATGACTACATGCCCAAGCACAAATACATTTGCTTGACTTATTTAAAAAGGAAGGGGGAGATGTGGGAGACTGCGATAAGGCTTGAGACAAGGACCAAACCCAGCCCTGACTTGTGTCTCCTTTAAAGTCCGAATAGCCTAACAAAAGGTTTAGGATGGAAAAGTTGAGTAGCACTGAGAAAGGGTCTGTGCTATGTGTTGTGTGCTCACCTACACGATTTCCCACACGTTTACTTGTTAGATGAGAGCAATTTGGTTGGGGTCATAAACTAATAACTGGTCCTTGCTGTTCCAGCACAGCTTATGAATCACTCTCAGGTTTGTTGTTACTTCTTTTATGTTTTTGAGTTACTTTGGAGTCAGTGCAGCTGGTTAAGGAATTATCTGAAGACAGAGACCGCTGGCCTTGGAGAGTCTGCATTTAGACCGTGAGAAGTAGATAATGGGGACGTCTGGAGGGTTTTTCGTGCATGTAGTAAATATTTGTAATCAAATATTTACTGTTGGCTATATAATGCCTTGCTGCCTTGAATAAACTCGGGATTGGTGGAAATCATCCCCTATGCTCCTCCTGCCCCCATCTCTTTGTCTCTTTAATTTTTTTCACCATCCTCTTACCCTTGCGCTTCCTAGTTGATTTGACATGCGGGCCGTGGCACAACTTTTTGCTATTGATAAGGCTTCTGATCATAGTAACAGTGGGCTCTTAGTAGTTGAGGTTTAGGGGATTCAATAGTTATTACCAGCTTTTTGAGTGTGCACAGGTCAGGACTCATAACCACTGCATTGTTCAGCATGAGTTGTACCTACTAAAGAACTTTCAATCCCAACCATTTTTTAAAGATTTTATTTATTTATTTGAGAAAGAGAGAGCACAGAGGAAGAGTGAGAGGGAGAGGTAGACTCCCCATGGAGTGGAAAGTCTGATGGGGGGCTCAATCCCAGGACTCTGGGATCATGACCTGAGCCAAAGGCAGATGCTTAACTGAGCCACCCAGGTGCCCCCCAACCATTTTTCACTTTAAAATATTTCAGTCAACAAAAAGCCACATTTTTAAAGACAATTGATTTTTAGTTTCAAATTTCTACAAAAGTAAATACATAGTTTCCTTCCAGGGACAAACTTACAAGTAAGCATACACTGCAACTATCTAAAAAGAGTATGATATCAAAGGTGGAAAAGTATTTTCTTCCTCTAGGGGTTTCTCAACCTGTTTTGTATTTTTTTTTAATATTTTATTTACTTGACAGAGAGAAATCACAACTAGGCAGAGAGGCAGGAAGAGAGAGAGGAGGAAGCAGGCTCCCTGCAGAGCAGAGACCCCGATGCGGGGCTCGATCCCAGGACCCCGGGATCATGACCTGAGCCGAAGGCAGAGGCTTTAACCCACTGAGCCACCCAGGTGCCCCCTGTTTTTGTATTTGATATGAAATTGAAACTTTAGGATATTTTTGACTAAGAATATAAGAGAAATATCTCTAAAGTTAACTTTTTTAAGGAAAGATTTAGATACCACAGGAATACTGAGCTAATAGTTCCTCAATTTCTTCATTTCACAAATGGAAGAACTAAATCCCGGAGACCAAAACTGAATCCCTATATGTTTCACCAAATGAACACATTACACAATGACAACAAATGCTGTAGAAATTCTAGCCAGTCTAAAGGACACAACAAAAATTAACAATACAAGAGCTCCCACAGGTTTATCTGATTATTTACTTTTTACATTAAAGGAGAAAAAATATATTTTTAAAGTACAAAAAGAAGGACAAACAAAAGAAAAGAGAGCCAACTATTGAGGAAATTGATTAGAATGTAAACTGGGAGACACAAATTGCAGTCTCAGAAGAAGGGTGTAGTGACAAAGGAATAAGATGTAAGGCACAAATCAGAGAAAGAGAACTGAAACAATGATGGTCAGCTTGACAATGTTGTCTACACTATTGATTCAAAAATAGAGAAGGAGCTAAATGTGTAATCATTTTCCTCTAGTAAGAAAATAATCTTGATGCAAATTTAAAGGTGTAGAAGACATGAATAGACATTTTTCCAAAGTAGACATATAGGACATACAGATGGCCAACAGACACATGAAAAGATGATCAACATCACTTATTATCAGGGATATACAAATAAAAACTACAATGAGGTATCACCTCACACCAGTCAGAATGAGTAAAATTGATAACACAAAAAACAACAGGTATTGATGAGGCTGTGGAGAAAGAGGAAGCTTCTTGCACTGTTGGGAATGCAAACTGGTGCAGCCACTCTGGAAAGAAGAATGGAGGTCCATCAAAAAGTTATAAATAGAACTACCCTATAATCCAGCAATCACACTACTAGATGCGACCCAAATAATGCAAAAAATACTAATTTAAAGGTATATATACAGCCCAATGTTTATAGGAACATTATCTATAATAGCCAAATGATGGAAAGAGCCCAAATATCCATGGACTGATGAATGGATAAAGAAGATGTGATCTATCTGTATCTATCTATCTATCTATCTATCTATCTATCTATCTATCATCTATCTATCATCTATCATCTACCTATTATCTATCTGTCATCTATCTATCATCTATTTAATGAAATATTACTCAGCCAATAAAAGATGAAATCTTGCCATTTGCAATGATGTGGATGGAGCAAGAGAGTATTATCTAAGCAAAATGTGTTAGTCAGAGGAAGACAAGTATTATATGATTTCACTCATATGTGGAATTTAAGAAAGAAAACAGATGAGTATAGGGAAGAAAACAGAGACAGAGGCAAACCAAGAAATAAACTCTTAACTATGGAGAACTAACTGATGGTTGCCAGAGGGGAGCTGGGTGGGGGGTTGGGTTAAACAAGTGATGGGGATTAAGGAGTGCACTTGTGATGAGCACTGGGTGTTACATGTAAGTGTTGAATCACTAAATCATATACCTGAAATTCATATTACACTGTTGGAACAAAAACCAGATCCTCACCAATGTGACTGGGGTCATGTCAAATCTTGTGCGAAAACTCCAGGAGATGGAGGGCAAGAGTCTTCCTGGGCCGATACCCAGAATAAATGTGGGAGGATCCCTGGAGTGCTGTCATGTCCTTTAGTTGGATCTGGTTAAGTGTGGAGAACCCTTAACTTGCTCTTGTCATTTAAAGCTAAGAGATAATTGTTGTTGTTCACTTGTTGCACTTGATTGCTGGCATGTAGCCCACGTCCTGAACATTGTTCACATCTCACAGGAAGTTCATGTCCTGAGCATAAATTTATATCCTCTTTGTAACCGGATCTTGTGTAAAGGAAGTGATTGTAAGAATTAAAGACATCTGCTGATTATCAGGTGGTAGTCTCCCCATCATTTCGGCTCCAATCACCAGGATCCCCACTCGCGAAGGTGATGTTACACTGAATGATAGCAAATAGGAATTTAAACAAAAACTTAAAAAAATAAAGATGCAAAGAAAGTCTTAAGGTACTTTGTATAGGATTTGCAGTAATTTCCCTATTTTGAATTCATAATTCATTCATTCTCTTCAATTAGCCCTTTCTTTTTGGCCACCTTCATCAGGTCGTCAAGTTCATACCTTGATTATTTACATTTGCTTATTATCTAAAAACATGAAAAACACACAAAAATGAAAAAAAAGAAAATTTTATCAAGGGTTTTGATGGGGCAAGTTAAGGTCAATGTTTTCAGCATTAACTCTAAATGCCCTTGTTTGTATGAAGTTAAGTCAAACCTCTAATATACAATTTAAATGTAGTTTTGACTCACTAGAAATGTTATTTATAAATCCCCGGAAGACATAGATCAAATGACAATAAAAATACATCCTATATTTGATTTCATGATGCTTTGAACTAAAGTAAAAGGAACATATGTCAAAATCTTTATTAATTGATTATTCAAGTTCAGTTTAAAGCTAACATGCTGTACCTTTACATGAATCCATAGCCTAATATATAATATATAACAGAAACTTCTTATTTATAAAAAAATCTATATAAGTTCAAAGACATTCTAGGATGCTAAGCCTAATTGTGTGTGCTGTGGTTATAGCTTTAACAGTGTTTTAATCTTCTCTTGGGGAGATCTTTGCTTTCTTCTGTTCACCTCTAGGGACACTTTAGCAGAGGCCTACATTATTTCTCTGTCTAGTAGCAGCTAGAGTATCTCTTTCAGGCCATATATATTCTTTTTTTCACAGTACTATTTATTGAGCTGTCTTAGTTCATTTTTCCCACTCTCACCTCCTTTTACACAAAGTCTGGAAGACTACGTTCCCTCTCACTGTATATAATAGATGTCATTATTTTGTCTAGTCCAGGAACTTCTGCTATTACTTATTTTCAGTCAACCCTTGAATTCATGACACTCAGCTATAGTCTCAATTGCAGATCCATGTTTCCATATGCAAGATTCATATCTCCTACTGGATATCCCCCTTGTTCTTTCAACATACATCCTCCTTAAAGCATAATTCCTGCCTTTCCTTTTCCTATTGACAGTGTAGGCTCTTTCCCAGTCACTCAGGCTTGAGCACTTCAGTCATCCCAGACACCTTTCTCCCCCTGGCCCTTCACATGAAATCAATTTCCAAGTTTTTTTTTTAATATTTTATTTATTTATTTGAAAGACAGAGATCACAAGCAGGCAGAGGCAGGCAGAGAGAGAGAAGGAAGCAGGCTCCCTGCCAAGCAGGGAGCCCGATGCGGGGCTCAATCCCAGGACCCTGAGATCATGACCTGAGCTGAAGGCAGAGGCTTTAACCCGCTGAGCCACCCAGGCAACCCCCAAGTGTTCTTGATTCTAATTCCTCAATATCTCTTACATCTGTCCCCTCCTCTCTGTTTTCACTGGCAACACTTTTGTTAATGCTCTCATTGCTTTCCATCTTGTACTATTCAAAGAGACTCCTAATTGGTTTCTTATCACAGCCCACTTCACTCTAGTGCATGCCATACACACTGTTAGAAAAGTCTTCCTTAAGCCAACTCTGACCAAATTGCCAACCATCATGCTCAGAAACTTCCATCATTGTCAGTGTCAGGGAAGAGGACCTCCCTTTGCTCTGTGTTCCTTCTAGCTGGACTTAGAACCAAATTGGCATGAGACTTATTAACAGAAGAAACTCAATTTTAATATATCTGTGTCTATATGGAGAATCCACACAGACCTGAAATCCCAAAGTTAATGAGGCAACATCAAGCTTATATGAGCTAAGGAAAGGAGTAGGGGAGAAAACGCATTAACAAGAAGGTGAAAGATGTTTAGAAAGAACAAGATGGTTCTATTATGCAGATGAGTTCCTTCAAAAAGGGTCTTCTTTTAATATTTTTCCTGCTGTAGGCTCTACTTTTCAATGTAAATTTAAGCAGTTATGGGGAGGTAGAATGCTTTTCTTGCATCTGTTAAGTTTTTATTGCTTTTATCTCAAAATAATCTTTATGCAAAAGTGGCATATTTTGGGGCAGCCTGCCCTGGGCCCCTACACCAGCCCACATATTACTCACTGACTCTGGCATTTAGGTTTGTGTATGATATGGTACTCAATTTCATCTACTATGATTCCTTTACATTCAGTATATGCCCCCAATGAAACTAGACTGCTGAGTTTTTGAAAATGACCTATGCTACCCGATCATCTGCTTTAATCATGTTATACTTTCTCTCTGACCTGTGTTTCTCCTCCACTCCCAATGTAGAAATACTAGTAACCCTCGAAGGTCCAGCTCAAATTGACTTCTTTCCTGAAGTTTTTTGTACCTACCTATTAAGGACATTCCAAAAATTGTAGTTCTAAAAAAGGCAGCATGGAGGAAAGGTAATTCGACACTAGGAATTTGACGTAGACTGTACTGAAGCTCAATAAATTATCTCTGAGTGGAAAAATACTCTATGTGAATAATCATTCAGAGTCAAAAGATAAGAGCAAACAGGTTGGGCTTCATCAGGTATGGCCAATAGATGCTAGGCATTCTACCTGTCTTTTTTTTTTTTTTCTTTTCCTGTTGTTCACAGTAGATACAAGACTATCTTTTGTTCTTGTGACTCTAGTTTGGGGCATAATTAATCCTAGAGCCTTTATTAGAGAAACATTAAACCAAGTGGCTATCTCTGGGATGGGTATCTCTGAATTCCTGCCTACCCTTTTACCTTTGAACTCCAGTTGCATTTGGGCCTTAGATCTGTCATGGAACATTTTTCTCTAGCTTGCACAATACATCATTTATGCATTTCTCTTATTTTCCCTACCAGGCTATAAGACATTCATAGAAAGGACTATGTCTCAGTCATTACAGTCTCAGAATTTCTATATAAGAAGGAACTAAGGTGGTAATTTTGTCTGAAAGATGGGAATAGGGGAGGCGTTGTAGACTTCGAAGCTGCATTTGCATATCATGTATATTATTCTACTTAGGCTGTGTATACTTGTGGTGGAAGTGATGAAAGAACACCAAAACTTTCTCAAGGCTCATTTTGTCACTTGAACTTTATCTTACTTCTTATTTAGTTTTACCTACTCTGTAGTAGATATTATCAGTAACTGCAGTCTCTGCATATAAACCTGCCCAAATACTATTATCTTCACTATGTTCCCACAGGAGAACAACTGCCTTTCCTCTCCTCCTTTACTCCCTTTCTTTCATTTCTTCCTCCTTCTTTCATTCTCTTTCCTTTTGTTCCTTCTTTCTTTTCCTATCAGAAATAAAATGGATTCTTTGTATTTCGGGGATCAACATGGCATAGTGGTTTGGGATAAGACAAAACTGAGCTAGTGTCCCAGCTATGTCAGTAGCCCTGTGCCTTTACACAAATGGCTTGACCCCTCTGGTCAACAGTATTTTTAACTAAAGCATTGGCAATAATATTTTTGCTTTAAAATGTAGAGTGCAGAAAGAGTAATCATTTGCCAAGAAAAATAAGGCACCAAAGTACAAATTGTGCTTATGCTTCCATTTTGGGTAGTGCGGATCCCTTTAACAGTTCTTTGAACTTATACATGTGGATGAGATTGATTATACCAGAAATATATTCTGTATAGGAATAATCTCTATATCTTTGGCAAAGTTTATGTGCTTCTGCAATTTCCAAAATATAATTAAATTTACCCTTTGTTCTTGAAAAAATTAAGAGCTCTTGTGCAGTGAAACGGTACAAATGCTCATTTTATTTATATTACTATTTCAAGAAAAGCTCAGCACTACCTGTTTATGATTCCAGTAATGTAAATGAATATGGTTTTGCTATCATTCCATCAGCTGTGAAACTACATCCTATCCTAAAACTAAGCCCATCCTAAAGGGGCTTATCTCAATAAAGATTTAAGGAATTTGTTTTTGTCATTTGTACATCCTATTATCATCTAATCAAAATTTGGTATTAAAATAAGATTATTGCTATACAACTGTTTGGAAGAAATATGAAGTTTAGAACAGATTTTCTACTAAAATGATTATTGACACTTTTTTTTGCTGGGGGGAGATTGTCTAAATGTTACCTGCTGTTCAGGGTTAATTTAAGTAGCTAGTTACCAATATAAAATGCTAAGTGATAAAAATACTTCACTCGATAAGTATAGATGTCTTTTTTGTGGATATATGTGTGTATATATTATGTATATATATAAAATATACATAAAATATACACACATATATCCACAAAAAAGACATCTATACTTATCGAGTGAAGTATTTTTATACTTATAAAAATTTTTATACATATATACGTATATATATACATATATGTAAATTATTTGTGTATATATACATATATATGTAAATTATTTGTGTATATATATACATATATATTTAAATTATTTGTATATATATACACAAAATATATGTGTATATATTTTGTGTATACGTATATATATATACACACATATATCCACAAAAAATATGCATATATACATATACATATATATGTATATAAATGTATATATAATATACATATATGTATATATGTATACGTATATATATATATGTATATACGTAAATATGTGTATATATATACACATATATCCACAAAAAAGACATCTATACTTATCAAGGAAAGTACTTTTATATACATATATATGTATACATATATATTTTATATATTTGTATATTATATATTTATATGTATAATTTATATACATATATGTATATATAATATGAGTACACATATATTATATATATAATATATATACATGTATATAATATACAATTATATATTATACAATTAATATTATATAATAAATAATATATTATATAATATTATAAATATACATAATATGACAAATATATACATATAATGTTATATAATATATATGTATATAACATACATATATTATATTATATATAATATAATAAATAACAATTATATAATCATTAATATAATAAATATTCTATAAATTATTATTATCATAAAATACTGTATAAAACAAAATAAGAAAACTATAAAATAAATTAATAAATACAAAATAAAATAGATAAATCATAAAATCATAAAATAAATAATTATGTAAATATAAATTATTAAAATATATATAAATATAATAATTATAATATATTTAAATATATATTATATATCATATATTATATTATATCATATTAAATATTATAATGTAATATTTTGATATATTATATATTATTATATTATATAGATAATATATTCATATATGTATATTATGTATCAAATGTATTATATGTATTATATATTGTATCATTATAATTATATATTATATTATTTATAATATATATAATATAGTATATTATATATTATATATAATACATATATTATATGTATTATATATCATATGTATTACATGTATAATGTATATACTTATATTATGATTATATATACATAATATAATTATATTATATTATGTATATATATTATATATACATATATAACATATATAATGTATTATATATCATATATCATATATATCATATAATAAGAATATATATAATATGATATACTTATACACATATATACATATACACATATATACATATACATACTAAAATATGTACATATATACTATACATATACATACTATAATACATATAAGTATATATTATATATAATATATGACATATATATAATATATCATATTTATATATTATATTTATATATTTTATAATAATTATATTTATATTTATTTCTATGAATATATAATATATATCATATATCATTGTATTTTATACTATATAATATCATATAATATATTATTGCATTATAATATAATATATCATACCATGTATCATTATATTATATATTATATGTATACTATATATCATGTGTATTGTATGTATATTATATACATCATATATAATATATGATTTATTATTTTATAATATATCATATTATAATATATATCATATTATATATATCATATATAATATATGTATCATATGTATACATATACTATATGTGTTATATGTGTTTATATATTATATATAGTATAATAATGACATATTATAAATTATATATATTTTATCATTATACATTATATATATTATATAATTATGATGATTTATTATAGTTATATATTATAGTATATAATATGATATAGTATATAGTATATATATAGCATATATAATGTAGCATATAATATAATATACAATATATTATACATTAAATTATATCATTACAATGTAATTTATATAATGTATATGTGTATAATATATAATATATAATATAATATAATATACAATGCATATGATGTATATAATGTATAATATAATATACATCATATATATCATATGATGATAATATATGTAATATAACATATTACATATGTATTATTACATATTACATATTATATGTATAATATACATATTATATAATATGTATATTATATGTATTTAATATATATTATATATATTATATTATATGTATGATATACATGTGTATGCATTATATACATATATAATATAATATGTATATTATACATATGTATTTATTATATATGTATTGTATATTATATAATATGTATATTATACATATATATGTATTATATATGTATTGTATATTATATAATATGTATATTATACATATATATGTATAATACACATATAGTATTACATATGTAATTATTACATATGTAATATGTAATATTACATATATTATTATCATATGATATATTATATCGCATATATTATAATATACATGATATATAATATGATATATTATATTATATTATATTCATATATAGTTATATATTTATAAGTATATATGTATTTATAAATATATAAATATAATATAATATATCGTGTTATATATCATACTGCATATATTATTATCATATGATTATATAGTATCATATTATTATTATATATTATATATTATTACATATATGATTATAAAATAGAAATTATATTATTATAAATATATATAACCATATATATTATTTATATAATTATTTATATGTATTATTTATAATTATAATTATATATTTTTATATATGCATATAATATTGTACAATATATATATTATTATGCTATATTTTATATGATATATAGTATATGTCACATATAATATAACATAATAATACATTACCATTATTATACTATTTTGTCATAATATAATAATATGAAATATGTAGAAATATGTATATACACAATATATATACATATATAAATATAATATAATATATCATATATGTCATATTATATATATTATTATCATATGATATATAACATTACATTATTATTATATATTTTATTTAATTTTATAAATTGTATAATTATATAATTTTAAATATATATAATTATAGGAATATAATTATATATATTTTTATAATATATCTAAATATTTTTATTTTATATAAATATATTATAAATAAATTAAATATATTTTATTTTAAATATAAAATCTATTTATATTTAAAATATATTTTTATATGTAATTATATATATTATATAATCATAATTATATATTTTATATGTATGTATAATATGAACAATATATAATAATATATAATAATATAATATTATAGAATGTATATCATATATTTTAAAATATACAATAATGTAAATATATATATAATATAAACAATATAAAATAATAATTATATAAAATATGTTATTATATATAAATTTATATAATATATAATAATATATAACGTATAATAACATATATATGTGTATTTATTTATAATATTAATATATATAATATAATATATAATATATGTATATTATATATTTTATAATATATTTGTATATTTATTTTATATATATATGTGTGTTTGTATATTTATATATATATTAAAAGAAAGAAATTGCTCAAACAACAAGTCCAGAGACAGTATTCTCCAGGTTTGATGTAATTCAGAAGTTCTAGCTCCATATCTCTATGATTCCCTTATCTCTGCTTTCATCTGTATAGTAATGACTACATTCTCAGATTAATATTGAATTAGCTACACCAGTTGTAGGTTTTATATCCAGTTAAGATAATGTTCAGAAAGAGGGATGCCTGGGTGGCTCAGTGGGTTAAAGCCTCTGCCTTCGGTTTGGGTTGTGGTCTCAGGGTCCTGGGATTGAGCCCTGCATTGGACTCTCTTCTCAGCAGGGAGCCTGCTTCTCCATCTCTCTCTGCCTGCCTCTCTGTCTACTTGTGATCTCTCTCTCTGTCAAATAAATAAATAAAATCATTTTAAAAAAGATAATGTTCTGAAAGAAAGTGGTATATCTACTTCTTGGGTTGTTTTATTTTTCTGTTTTTTTTTTTTTTTTTTTTTTTTTATAGAGATCCAAGGTAACAAAGACATCTCATGACCTCAATCAAAGGTAGCAAGCAGATGTTTGGTAAATGAAATCTTTTATAAAAAGAGAACTTTGCCATCTATTATTGCTTCCACGTAGAGGAAACCTATGATTCACTTTTATATACCATTTAATATATTTTAAGGCAAATGATTTCTTCTTTATACCTAAACAATATCTAGATGTCTTTTAAGACTGCATTTTCCTCATCTGCCTTTCTCACAAAGTGTCCTTGTAGTAAATTATAAAATTCTCAAAGGAAATATGATTGTGTTTATGCGAACCTGGACAATTGATTAAAAATGGGAAGAAAACAACAGAAATTATCTGTCTGATACCATGTAAACAGATGATTTTCAACATTTATATATTTTTTTCTTAGTGAAAAGACTAGAGTCCTTTTGCAGTTTTCATAATTTCTCTCCATTTATCTAGGCAGCATGCTTTTGTGTAGACCAAAGAGACAGATAAACATGTTAGAATCTTCATGGTACCGCTTACTACCAGTGTGACATTAAATAAATTTCTTTACTTTACGAGCTTCAGTTTGTTCACCTATAAAGTTGACATAATAATTCTTCTTGTACTTTAATTAGAATTAACTAAATATTTCTTTCCTTTATCTTTCAAATATTTCTTTGGCCTTTCCACTTTTTCTCAACTAAACCTTAAAAATGGTATTGGTAACTAAAATAATATCTCCCAGTAACATAAGTACTTAAGAATGTATATCACCAACCTTTCAAATGAATCCTTAATCATCCTTAATCATTCTCTTTTTTGTTTCTGTTTGACTTCTCTATTTTACATTGAAAGACAATCTACTAGCCAGACCCTTTAAACAAGAAGTTGCTAATTTTCTCATTTTCTTTTTATTTTCTTTATATGTTTGAAAAATATACTCTTTTTACTGTTTGTTATTTGACTGGTACAAAATACATCTATCAATTTAGATTTCCAGGTTCTTCTCAATACAATTTTTTTTTAAATCTACTCCATAATAATTGGGCTAATTTTTACTTTGCCACTTTTATTTTCTCTCCAGGTCTTTGATGAAACAAGACACCATTTTGCCTTTTTTTTTAAACAATGAAGATAGAAATTGTTGTTGATAAACTGTATTAATTATTCTCACCCAAGTTTCATAAATTTGAGTAATTAAGGTAGAGAGCCAATAGATTTTACTTCTGTTCAGAACATGTCCTTTCATTTAGAATTGGTTCAAAAGAAAATCTGAGGTGATGCCTGGGTGTCTCAGTTGGTTAAGCAGCTGCCTTCAGCTCAGGTCATGATCTCAGGGTCCTGGGATCGAGTCCCACATCAGACTCCTTGCTCCACAAGGAACCTGCTTCTCCCTCTGCCTCTATCTGCCACTCTGCCTGCCTGTACTCTATCTCTCTGACAAATAAATAAATAAAATCTTTAAAAAATTTTAAAAAAAGAAAATCTGAAATTAATTTTCAGCAGATAAATTAAGGTGAATTATAAATGTCAAGGTAACGTTGATGTTAAGAAATGCACAATTTTTAGTGACTAGAAGTAGTGGATTATAGATGATTTCAGAAATACTATAATGAAGCTTCACTGTATTAGAAGAGTATTATTAGCATAGCGATTTGGGAAGATTAACATTCTGCTAAATTGTCTCAAAGATTTCTGATAACTCTTCTAATTTTATGGGAAATTATTAACCAAATTTATGCCTCTTCTGAAAAACATGTATTAATACACCAGACAAGATAAATATAATTTAATAAATAAGCATTATGTTACAAAGGAGTTACATCTTATTAGAACCTGATATAATGACTAATGGAGCATTTCAACTTGATACAATGAGACTGATCAACAGCACTGATCATTCATGATATCATTAAAATATAATGAAATTTTAAAAGAGAGACATTAAAATCATCAGGAGCACCCATTTAGAATTTACAGGAATAAAGCCTTAATTAGTTCCCATGCTCTGGCAGAGCAAGAGACAGAAGCTGCTTGCACAAGTTGTTCAGTAGAATGCTGAAAGGAACAGAGAGTCTGAATAATTTATTTTTCCTGTAGTTGCCCAATGCTGTATTACAATATGGTATACCTGATGAAACTAACCCATTGTAACTTGACATCTTAATGTTCTAGTGTTAATTTTGACTGGACTTTATAGTGTCATTTATTTTTCATTATCTCTGTAGATTTGCACTGAGTTTGTAAGATTTTTAGCAACTGAAGTTAAAATTGGAGTTACAAATCAAGAATGAAAATGGGAAAAGTAATTTTACTGTCAAATAACAGTATATTATTTCTGTTTTAATAATAGTGTCAACTAAATAAAACTTTTTGTTTGCTATAATCTTTTCTTAATTTTTTTTATAAAGACAACATTTTTTTCCACTTCCAGGAATTATTTCTAATCTCTCACAGCTTTTTCTATGTGGATTTTTAGGTGTTGTTTTCGTCCCTTCATTTATATGCAATATCTAATTCAGTGTTGCCAGTGGCTGTGTTTTTGCACTCCATGATGTTAGATTGCAAAATTATAGTGCTACTAATACCATCAAATTTCTTTCTGAATCATCTTCTTGAATGAGAGTTGAGCAAAACATATGACCTCTTCCAGGCCAGTGGGTTCAGGGAAAGTAAAAAGATACCTCTAAAGGTGGCAAATATTAATTGGCTATGTTTTAAAAAAAATCTTCAAGATTCAGACAAAGAATACTTCAGTTTCTCGAGTTGATATAATTTTAGTTGGAAAAGTTCTTTATGAGAAATTGTTCCAAATATAAGCTGGATATCAAAACTAGCTGCTTTGGCATTGTAAAGAACTTCAGCACCATCTAGGAAGTTTCATCTTTGAAACTCCACAACCAATCTAATTGTGTCCATGTGTAGTTGCCAATTCAACTCAATGATTTCATTTCTCACTTGAAATCTGTGAGATTCACACAAACATAACATTAAACACCCAAAATGGAGGTGACTAAGTTGTGCACATGGAAACTCATATAACTTTAACAGCAAATGCAGCAGTTGTCAAAAAGAGATTATGCCTTTCTTCTGGGATTAAAAATATGGTTGTAAATTGAGAAAACATAGTTACCAATCAAGATTCTAAAAGTTAGTTGTCTAGGGACATACCTAAGGGATTAGCTGTTACTAATGTTGTTTTTAACTGGTAGGGTTTTGCTCTATTTCTTTTTTCTCAGTTTCCTAACTTTACTTTTCATATTTTTGTTCTTACATGGTTCTTCCATATTTACTAATGATCTGTAGTAATGACTCTCAGAAATACTTTATTTTTCTATTATTTTCAGACACCAAAGTGGTGTACACAAATTTATCAGCATGAAACCCATCAATAATAACTAGTTGTTGTATTGACCAGTTTTTTAGTGTGGTCAGTAATTATTCTAAAATCAAATCTCTCTCATTAGCTTGAAAGTATCGTGTGCATCAGTGTTTTTCTTTAATAAAAATGATATTTATCACAACCTTACAAATAAAATAGAAAATTCTTAATTTTATGTAAATATAGCTTATCTATACAGAAATTACCTTTTATAAGAATTATTAAATTTCAACTACCATTGTTTATTCAAATAAACCTGGTTTATGGATCCCTTTCAGACATGAATGAGAAGTTCAAAAAACTACATCTTAAAAATAATACTCTATCGAATGTGTTTCAATATCAACTTAGGATCAAATATAACAACTTTAATGGGTGATGAAGGAGAAATTTAGTTTTCACATTAACATGCTTAGTGGTAATATCCTCAATTATTCATATTATCTTTTCAAATTACTGTGTTCCAAAACTTCCTAGAATTTGCTCTCTAATGCCAAGTGATTTGTTGACTCATTGCTTGTTCAGGCAACAGATGGTAAAAATGTCTGTGTAATGAAAGTGTATTCATTTTTTTTTTTAGATTTTTTTTTTATTTGACAGAGAGAGGGAGAGATGACAGGGGGAGGAGACAAGCAGGGGGAGTGGGAGGTGGTGAAGCAGACTTATTGCTGAGGAAGGAGCCTGATGTGGGGCTGGATTCCAGGACCCTGAGATCATGACCTGAGCTGAAGGTAGTGGCTTAAAGACTGAGCCACTTGGTGCCCCATTAAAGTGTATTCATTTTCTTTTTCCAGCCCGAGTTTTATTGTTCTTGCTCTTTTGTCTGACAGAGATTTATCAATATTGGTATTGAATAAACTGACATCAGCACCATCTAAGAATATTGAGTGGACACAGCTCCACACCCATCTGGAAGTCAGTAGCCATGATCATAATCCCTAGTATACAATGCAAACCACATTGAATTTCAATAAAAAAAGTTATACTTTCTGAGCTATGAATCTTCACCAAAATACTTATGACTACTAAATTCCTAATTGTTCTTGGTCACTAAGCATTCTACTTTAAGGAAGACAAAGGATAAATACTATTCAGTGCTTCTTCAAGCTTTTTTTTTTTTTTTTAAAACCTGTGTTAATATGTACTAGATACCAGGCAACTAAAAACCTAAAATGAGGCTCTACATTAAATATTACTAGGAATGTTCCACTTTCAGTCAGCAACTGGTTAAATGAAAGCAAGGTGAAATGATACCTTGGCACACATTTTAGTATTTAACATTACCTGACTAAGACACTCAAATTTTAATTATCTAGATGGAATTCATTTGAATAAACCAACAGTTAGATGAGAGAAAAAAAATAAAATCATTTCATATAAATATTTATGTCTTGCAAAATAATCTATTGATGTGACAAGTTTAGGGTAAGCAAGATTCCACTGAGTGAAGTTCAACTGTAGACTTCAGTTCAAAAGAAAAGAACATTAAAAAACAAAAAACAATAGAGAGTCAAGATGGCGGGGAAGTAGGAGGAGGCACCGTTTCAACCTGTACCCTAAAGTGAGCTGATTACCTACCAAAGAACTCCGACCACCCATGAAATCAGCGTGAGATCAGAATTATACACGTCTGGATCTCTACAGGAGCAGAAGATGACAGTGACAGGTAAAGCAGACTGGGAGCATCGGACTGATATCAGAAGGTAAACAAAAGGGGGAGGGAGCCACCAGAGGTGACTGATTGGAAAGTAATAACCCAGCACGAGAGCGCTCTACATCTGGGGACCAGCATTAACTTGGAGTCTGGTTGAAAGCACTCAAAAAACAAAGAGCAAAGGATCACGGTGGGTAATAGTGGGAACCTGGGCAGTTAAGGTCAGGGACCTAAGTCCCCGGACCCAGGACAGCCTCCCCTGATGCTGAGCCAGAGAGAGTGCAACGGAGAAATCAGGTCTCCGTCCCTGAGCCGCCAGTGCCCCTGAACGCCAGCACGCCCAAGAACGAGTGGGGTCTGGTTCCCGTGAGGGGCTGGGAGCCTGGCCAGATGGCAATCCTGTAACACGCGCATCCCACACCCTCCCTTGGGATAGGTGCTCAAAGGCGCTAGCCTGGAGCTCTGGCATCCGGAAAAACCAGACATTCCCAGCCCGGGACAGCGGGAAAATCTCAGTGTGCAATCTCTGCTCGGAACCTCTCTGGCGGTCTGGAGCTACCTAGACAGCCACCGCTGCCCTGGTTTTGGGTACAACGAGGAGCTCCTGCACCCCAGGGACAGTGACTCAGAACCGACTCTGCCAGCAGTGTTTGCAAAACATTCTGAGGCTTCTCTCTGAGAGGGAGGTCGGGGTGCAGTTTGCTCTCCTCTAAACCTCCAAAAACCAACAAAAGCTGTCAAGGCGAGAGAAAGCAGATGAAAGAACATAAAAACCCCCAGAGAATAAAAGGCTGAAAAAAACAGTTTCCTCAGAGCTCACCCCCTTGAGGGGAGCGGGAGGACCTAACTCAGGGAACATCATTGTCTGAAAACCGACGTGGCAGGCCCCTCCCTCAGAAAACCAACCAGGAAGGAAGAAAAAAAAAAAAAGACTACAAGAGAACAACCACCACTACTTCATAAATACAACTTTTATTTTTAACTCTTTACCAATATTATGGTTCTTTTTTTTATACATACAGATAATTTTTTAACCTATTTACCACCACACTGAGATATCCAGTACATCAAATTCTTTAATAACCTTCCAACCTGAACTTTTTGATACATACACCCGTGTTTTTCTTTTGCTTTTCTATTTTTCAATTCTTTTTTAATTTTAACTTAGTTTAGTCTAGTTTATTCTTTTTTAATTTTTATTTTCTACTATACATATAGAGTTAAACTTCAAGGTAATCTCCTTTCCCCAATCAATGCTACCCCTATAGGCAAACCAGTTTCTAATCCCCCTGTAATTTAGGAAAGTTGAGTCCCTTAACAAAAAACATCAAGATCCCTTCAGGAAGAATCAAAATAAACTTCCTCACCCACACTGAGAATTTATAACCACTCTCCCAATTTTTCCTTCTGTCAGTGTTTCTGTGAATTTGTGTTTGTCCTGATAATATATAAATCTTATACTTGGGGTTCTTTCTGATGAGGTTCTTCCTTTTTTTTTTTTTTTTTTTTTTTGCTTATATATATACTTTTTCTCTTGTCATATACTTTTATCAGTCTTTTTGTTTGTCTGTTTTTGTTTGTATACTTCACAAATCTTAACTTGTGGCCCATTTGGGCTGAGCCTTCTCTTTTATCTTCCCTTTTTTTCCTATCTCTCTCTCTCTTTTTTTTTCCTTTTTTCTTTTTCCTTTTTTTTTTCTTTCTTCTTCTCTATTTCTTTTTCTTTTCTTTTTTCTCTCATTTGGGTGGGGAATCCTGATTGCACAGAAGTGTTCCAGGGTGCACATTGACTGCAACACAATCGATAAGTCCAGCTGCATCTGTTCACTCATCTCTTACCAAAATGACTAGGAGGAGGAATACCCAACAGAAGAAAAATACAGAAGATGGACGTTCTGCAACAGAGCTAATGGCTATCGACATAGACAATATGTCAGAAAAGGAATTCAGACTAACAATTATCCAGGCAATAGCTAGGTTGGAGAAAGCCATGGATGACCAAACAGAATTGATTAGGGCAGAACTGAAAGCCACCAGGGATGATGTTCAAAATGCTCTCAATGAGTTCCAATCTAATCTAAATTCTCTAAAAGCTAGGGTAACTGAGACAGAAGATAGAATTAGTGATCTGGAGGACAAACAGATAGAGAGAAAGGATCAGGAGGAAGCCTGGAACAAACAGCTCAGAAGCCACGAAAACAGAATCAGGGAAATAAACGATGCCATGAAACGTTCCAATGTCAGAATTATTGGAATCCCTGAAGGGGAGGAAAAAGAAAGAAGTCTAGAAGATAATAGTGGAAGAAGTTGTCTGTGAAAATTTTCCCAATCTCACGAATGGAAACAACGTTCATGTACTAGAGGCAGAGAGATTTCCTCCCAAGATTTTAGATTCTCGAAAGTCCTCATGACACCTTATAGTTAGAATGAGGAATTATGTTTCACGACAGACCCTCTTAAAAGAAGCTAGGACACAGAAGCTCCTTACATACAGAGGAAAGCCCATTAGAATAACGTCAGACCTTTCCACAGAGACCTGGCAAGCCAGGAAGGGCTGGCAAAATATATTCAGAGTACTAAATGAGAAGAACATGCAACTAAGAACACTCTATCCAGAAAGACTGACATTTAAAATGGATGGAGAGATAAAGAGTTTCCAAGACCGGCAAGGCTTAAAAGACTATGCAACCACCAAGCCGACACTGCAGGAAATATTACGGGGGTTCCTATAAAAGAGAAAAAAATCCTAAGAATTTCATTGAACAGAAATATAGAAACAATCTACAGACAGAAAGACTTCAAAGGCAACATGATGTCAATAAAAACCTAACTCTCAATAATCACTCTCAATGTGAATGGCCTAAATGTGCCCATAAAATGACACAGGTTTGCAGATTGGATAAAACGACAGGACCCATCCATATGTCGTCTACAAGAGACCCATTTTGAACCTAAGGATACATCCATACTGAAAGTGAAGGGATGGAGAAACATCTTTCATGCCAATGGGCCTCAAAAGAAGGCCGGAGTAGCGATTGTCATATCAGATAAAATAGATTTTAAACTAAAGACTGTAGTGAGAGATACAGAAGGACACTACATAATTCTTAAAGGGACTATCCGCCAAGATGATCTAACAATTGTGAATATCTATGCCCCCAATATGGGAGCAGCCAATTACATAAGAAAACTATTAATCAAGATAAAGAGTCATATTGATATGAATACAAAAATAGTAGGAGATCTTAATTCGCCTCTCTCAGAAATAGACAGATCATCGAAGCAGAAAATTAATAAAGAAATAAGATCATTAAATGAAACATTGGACCAGATGGACCTCATCGACGTATACAGAATATTCCACCCTAAAACAACAGAATACTCATTCTTCTCAAGTGCACATGGAACCTTCTCCAGAATAGACCACATACTGTGTCACAAAGCAGGACTCAACTGATACCAAAAGACGGACATTATTCCCTGTATATTCTCAGATCACAATGCTTTGAAACTGGAACTCAATCACAAGGAAAAGTTCAGAAGGAACTCAAACATCTGGAAGCTAAAGACCACCTTGCTTAAGAATGCTTGGATCAACCAGGAGACCAAAGATGAACTTAAGCAATTCATGGAAACCAATGAGAATGAAGATACTTCGGTCCAAAACCTATGGGATACAGCCAAGGCGGTTCTAAGGGGGAAATACATAGCCATCCAAGCCTCCCTCAAAAACATTGAAAAATCCAGAATACACCAGCTGTGTCTACACCTTAAAGAACTGGAGAATCAATAACAAATCAAACCAACTCCACATGCAAAAAGGGAAATAATCAAGATTAGAGCAGAGATCAATGAGGTAGAAACGAGAGATACAGTAGAACGTATCAATGAAACTAGAAGCTGGTTTTTTGAAAGAATCAATAAGATCGATCAACCATTGGCCACACTAATCCAAAAGAAAAGAGAGAAAGCCCAAATTAATAAAATTATGAATGGAAAGGGAGAGATCACAACTAACACCAAGGAAATAGAAACAATCATCAGAAATTATTACCAACAGTTATATGCCAATAAGCTAAGCAACCTAGATGAAATGGATGCATTCCTGGAAAACTACAAACTCCCAAAATTGAACCAGGAAGAAGTTGACAACCTTAATAGACCGATATCTAGTAATGAGATTAAAGCAGTGATCAAAAACCTCCTAAAAACCCTGACGGATTCCCTGGGGAATTCTACCAAACTTTCAAAGAAGATATAACACCAATTCTCCTGAAGCTGTTCCAAAAAATTGAAGCAGAAGGAAAATTTCCAGACTCTTTTTATGAAGGCAGAATTACCCTGATCCCCAAACCAGGCAAAGACCCTACCAAAAAGGAGAATGTCAGACCAATATCACTGATGAATATGGATGCAAAGATTCTCAACAAGATCCTAGCAAACAGGATCCAGCAGCACATTAAACAGATTATCCACCATGACCAGGTGGGATTCATCCCTGGGTTGCAAGGTTGGTTCAACATTCGCAAATCAATCAATGTGATAGAACAAATCAATAAGAGAAGAGAGAAGAACCACATGGTCCTCTCAATGGATGCAGAAAAAGCATTTGACAAAATCCAGCATCTGTTCCTGATGAAAACGCTTCAAAGTATAGGGATAGAGGGAACATTCCTGAACTTCATAAATCTATCTATGAAAGACCCAGAGCAAATATCATCCTCAATGGGAAAAAGCTTGTAGCCTTCCTGTTGAGATCAGGAACACGACAAGGATGCCCACTCTCACCACTCTTGTTCAACACAGTATTAGAAGTTCTAGCAACGGCAATCAGACAACAAAGAGAAATAAAAGGTATCCAAGTTGGCAAGGAAGAAGTCAAACTCTCTCCCTTCGCAGATGACATGATTTTTATATAGAAAACCCCAATGACTCCACCCCCAAACTACTAGAACTCATACAGCGATTCAGTGACATGGCAGGATACAAAGTCAATGTACAGAAATCAGTCGCTTTCTTAGACACTAACAATGAAAATACAGAAAGGGAAATTAGAGAATCGATTCCATTTACTATAGCACCAAGAACCATAAGATACCTGGGAATAAACCTAACCAAAGAAGTAAAGGACCTGTACTCGAGGAACTACAGAACACTCATGAAAGGAATTGAAGAAGACACAAAAAGATGGAAGACCATTCCATGCTCTTGGATTGGAAGAATAAACATTGTTAAAATGTCTATACTGCCTAGAGCAATCTATACTTTTAATGCCATTCCAATCAAAATTCCACCGGTATTTTTCAAAGAGCTGGAGCAAATAATCCTAAAATTTGTATGGAATCAGAAGAGACCCCGAATTGCTAAGGAAATGTTGAAAAACAAAAACAAAACTGAGGGCATCACATTACCCAATTTCGAGCTTTACTACAAAGCTGTGATCACCAAGACAGCGTGGTAGTGGCATAAAAACAGACACATAGACCAGTGGAACAGAGTGGAGAGCCCAGATATGGACCCTCAACTCTTTGGTGAAATAATCTTCGACAAAACAGGAAAAAATATTCAATGGAAAAACGACAGTCTCTTCAATAAATGGTGCTGGGAAAACTGGACAGCGATATGTAGAAGAATGAAACTCGACCATTCTCTTACACCGTTCACAAAGATAAACTCGAAATGGATAAAAGACCTCAGCGTGAGACAGGAATCTATCAGAATCCTAGAGGAGAACATAGGCAGTAACCTCTTCGATATCAGCCACAGCAACTTCTTTCAAGATATGTCTCCAAAGGCCAAGGAAACAAAAGCAAAAATGAACTTTTGGGACTTCATCAAGATCAAAAGCTTCTGCACAGCAAAGGAAACAGTCAACAAAACAAAAAGGCAACCCACGGAATGGGTGAAGATATTTGCAAATGACAGTACAGACAAAAGGTTGATATCCAGGATCTATAAAGAACTTCTCAAACTCGATACACACAAAACAGATAAACATATCAAAAAATGGGCAGAAGATATGAACAGACACTTCTCCAAAGAAGACACACAAATGGCTATCAGACACATGAAAAAATGTTCATCATCACTAGCCATCAGGGAGATTCAAATTAAAACCCCATTGAGATACCACCTGACACCAGTTAGAATGGCCAAAATTAGCAAGACAGGAAACAACGTGTGTTGGAGAGGATGTGGAGAAAGGGGAACACTCTTACACTGTTGGTGGGAATGCAAGTTAGTGCAGCCACTTTGGAGAACAGTGTGGAGATTCCTCAAGAAATTAAGAATAGAGCTTCCCTATGACCCTGCAATTGCACTGCTGGGTATTTACCCCAAAGATACAGATGTAGTGAAAAGAAGGGCCATCTGTACCCCAATGTTTATTGCAGCTATGGCTATGGTCGCCAAACTGTGGAAAGAACCAAGATGCCCTTCAACGGATAAATGGATAAGGAAGATGTGGTACATATACACAATGGAGTATTATGCCTCCATCAGAAAGGATGAATACCCAACTTTTGTAGCAACATGGACGGGACTGGAAGAAATTATGCTGAGCGAAATAAGTCAAGCAGAGAGAGTCAAGTATCATATGGTCTCACTTATTTGTGGAGCATAACAAATAACATGGAGGACATGGGGAGATGGAGAGGAGAGGGAGTTGAGGGAAACTGGAAGGGGAGATGAACCATGAGAGACTCTGGACTCTGAAAAACAACCAGAGGGTTTTGAAGGGGCGGGGGGTGGGGTGGGAGTTTGAGGAACCAGGTGGTGGGTAATAGGGAGGGCATGTACTGCATGGAGCACTGGGTGTGATGTCAAAACAATGAACACTGTTATGGTGTTAATAAACCAAAACAACAACCACAGCAACAAAAACAACAACAAAAAAAAACCCCTGAATTTGTGTCAAGTATTCCAGGCATTTTCTTCTGCAATAAATTGAAGTTTTTATAGTGTTTAGGGAAATGAGGGACCTAATATCTTCTCATCCGCTATTGTACTTTAAGATGAATATTAAAAATGTTACATAGCAATGAAAAGTTTTCTTGTGACTAAAACACCCAATGTCACTTTAATATTTGTGGTTCTCTGCACTTTTTATGCAAATAAATTTCAATTTTTCAATGAGTTAACTCCTTAAACTGATGGTGAAACACGTTGATCTACCTAAGTAGATATAAAAGGTGGTAGCTAATGTCACCAAGAGTATATGATTTCATGCTAAAGGTAACACATTCAGTGTTTTTATTATTATTGTATGTTAATTTCCCCAGGATTTTTTTTTTCTATAAGGAACTCTTTCTGGGCTAAGTAATTGGTGGTTTCTCATGCATGTTTTAATAGTCTTTTGAAAAAAGGTTTCTGAACAAATGCCATCTACTATGAAATACTATTTGAACTGCATTTATTTCTACAGATTTCCCTAGTCAGCCAATTAATTACAAGGTGTAAAGGTCTTTTTAAAGTCACTTGAAAAAAAAAAAAAAAACGACAACAGTTATGGTTCATTGCTCCCATCCTAAGCAGATGCTAATGATGAAAGTAGTATACAACATAAATACATTTTCAATATTGTTAGGAAAAGATAAGTATCTATATCTTTATCTACATCATTAATATCTATGCCTATATAGAGAGACTGGACAAAATTGTCATTAAATACATGGTATGGACTTAGACTTTATTCTCATCATTGTATTTGGAGAATAAAGAAAATCTATATGCATGCTTTTAACCATTGCTAAAGAGGATATTTAAACCTATAGAACATTTTTAACAATTACATCCATCATTACTGAAATATTTAGATTTAGAAAATTAAAGAAATATAATCACAATACAGTAGAGATTGAATTAATTTACCCTTTTGTATATCTTTTCTTGGAACTAGTTAATCAAAATTTTATAACAATTTTGGGAATGTAAGTTTTACCAGACTAAATATATTTTTAAAGCAAATACTTAAAAATTGACTAAGGAAGAGGGGAAAGATGACAGAGAAGTAGAAGACCCTGTTTCAACTGGTCCTCCAAAGGGAGCTAGTTATCTACCAGAACACTCTGAACACCCATGAAATCAGCCTGAGATGTAGGATTATACACTTCTGGATCCCTACAGGGGCAGAAGAAACCAATGGAAAAGTAAAGCAGAATGGGAATGATCGGATGGATATCAGAGGATAAACGGAATGGGGAGGGAGCCACCAGAGTGACCCATTGGAAAGCAATACCCCAATACAAAAGTGCCTCGTGACTGAGGATGAACATTAACTTGGAGTCTGGTTAAAAGCACTCAAAAAGAGCAAAAGATCTTAAGGGGCATCTGGTGGAATCAGGCAGTCTTGGGCATGGGCCTAAGCCCATGGTCCCAGGATGACCACTGATGGTGACCACTCATGTCAGAGAGAGTGTGGGGAATCCCTGGTGTTGGGCCGCTTGCATCATGGCTCTGCTGGGAACACTCCCGCCCCCTCATGAGGCAGTTTGGTGATGGTGTCAGCCTGTGCTCGCTAGAAATTTTGCATACTGCATGACTGAGGTCTGAGCGACTCCCCTCTCATGCCTGAGAAAACTCGATGTGGGCACTACCTGGCAGTCTCTAGGACTGGCTGAGGGTCTGGAGTCTCCCAACTGGGGCCTAAAGGAACTCAGTGCAATCTCTGGTCCTGGGGTGGTAACCTGAGGTCTGGAGCCCAGATAGCAGTCCTGGCAAAGGCAACAATCAGAAGGGAGCTCCCTGGGCCATTATCACTCATAGTTTTAGTGGCGTGGAGGTGAAGAGACAAGAGGACACTTCAGGAGACCCCTGAGATGGTGGCTGAGACCATGCTCTGCCTGTGGGAGGTTGTGTGAGATTATGCTCAGTGAAATAAGTCAAGAACAGAGATAAAGTTATCATATGTTTCACTTACTTGTGGAGCATAAGGAATAACATGGCGAACATTGGGAGATGGAGAGAAGTTTGTTGGGAGAAATCAGAGGGGGAGAGAAACCATGAGAGACTGTGGACTCTGAGAAACAAACAGGATTATTTTAGGGGAGGGGTTGGGGGGTTGGGTAAGTCTCCATGGTTGGTATTATTTTGGGCACATACTGCATGGAGCACTGGATGTGGTGCATAAACAATGAATTTTGGAACACTAAAAAGAAATAAAATAAAATTTTAAAAATTGACTAACATATTTAGTAGTTATTTAGCCTCCATTAAATTGATCACAGACAAGATGTTGATTTTTTTCTTAAACAAATAAATTTATTTCAGGCATTGTACTATGATGGTAAGATCTAAGGTATCCTAGGATAAAGATATTCCAAAATCCTATTGATTTGGTCATTGGTATCCATAGCTAAGTTAAAATAAGAGCATTAAAAAAATAAGGGCATTTTCTCGACTTAATATTATTATACATTCCCAATATATTAAAAAAAAATAGAGGAAATGGTTTGTAGCAGGCCCTTAAGAAACTTTTCATAAATTAATGAATGAGAAAACTAAACATAAATTTTAAACATAGTCATATGTTTGGCACACATAATAAATAATTCACGAAATCATTTTTTTAAAGATTTTTCAAATTTATTTGACAGGCAGAGATCACAAGTAGGCAGAGAGGCAGGCAGAGAGAGCAGGAAGCAGGCTCCCTGCTGAGCAGAGAACCTGATGTAGGGCTTGATCCCAAGACCCTGGGATCATGAACTGAGCCAAAGGCAGAGGCTTTAACCCACTGAGCCACCCAGGTGACCCACGAAATCATTTTTTAAAGGAGTTTTTGTACGTAGCCACCCAGGTGGATTTACATGTAAATATCTGGTTGTGAGAAATATGACTATATTTTAGGTTGATATTTGCTTTCTAGTTAGTCTCTTCACGTTCAAGAAATATAAGCTGGCAAGTCTACTTATCAGCAAGGCACCTTTTGCATCTTAGAAATGACTCTAGCCCCCTAAGTAGTGTTTGAAATTTAGAAAAATCCTCCCCAGGGCTCCAGCTGATATTTTCCCTGGCCAGGAGGGCTGGACATTTTCCCTTTGGACACAATGCTGATAATACTGATATGGCTTTCTCATTTTATTAACGTTGATAAAGGCATTATTTCTCCACTATCTGTGAGAAACAAGACTACAGAAATGTGTAAGAACAGTAGGAAACTCTGTCCTTATCTCACACACAAACACACACACACACACACACACACACACGTGAATTTCTGTTTTCTCACACTCTTCTCACTTTGGAAAGAATATTAGTCATAAATTTACATTTTGAAGAAACCCAGTCTTACATCTTTAAAAATAGTTTTGATTGGTTTTGTGTACTTTTGAAAAATAGATTTGAAACATATTTAAAAAGTAATTGTAACACTACATCAAAAATCAATGACATACTGTATGATGACTAACATAACACAATTAAAGAAAAAAATAATTGTAAAGAAACAGAGAAGAAATGTAGAAAATCAGGCTGAAAAACAGTGCCCTTGATATGACAAATAACAAATGTCCCAGAGGTGGTATTCCATAATCACAAAAATACTACTTCTACTACTGCTAGGTAGGTAGCTTTTTTTTTTTTAATTTATTTTCGGTGTAACAGAATTCATTGTTTATGCACCACATCCAGTGCTCCATGCAATACATGCCATCCATAATACCCACCACCTGACTCCCCCAACCTCCCACCTCCCGCCCCTTCAAAACCCTCAGATTGATTTTCAGAGTCCATAGTCTCTCATGGTTCATCTCCCCCTCCAAATATCCTCAACTCCATTCTCCTCTCCATCTCCCCATGTCCTCCGTGTTATTTGTTATGCCCTACAAATAAGCAAAATGTTATGATAATTGACTCTCTCTTCTAGACTTCTTTCACTAAGCATAATCTCTTCCAGTCCCATCCATGTTGAAACAAAAGTTGGGTATTCATCCTTTCTGATGGAGGCATAATACTCCATAGTGTATATGGACCACATGCTCCTTATCCATTCATTCGTTCAAAGGCATCTTGGTTCTTTCCACAGTTTGGCGACCATAACCATTGCTGCTATGAACACTGGGGTACAGATGGCCTTTCTTTTCACTACATCTGTATCTTTGGGGTATATACCCAGTAGTGCAATTACAGGGTCATAGGGAAGCTCTATTTTTAATTTCCTAAGGAATCCCCACACTGTTCTCCAAATTGGCTGTACCAACTTGCATTCCCACCAACAGTGTAAGAAGGTTCACCTTTCTCCACATCTGCTCTAACACACGTTGTTTCCTGTCTTAGTAATTTCAGCCATTCTAACTGGTGTAAGGTGGTGTCTCAATGTGGTTTTGATTGGACTCTCCCTGATGGATAGGGATGATGAACATTTTTACATGTGTCTGATAGCCATTTGCATGTCTTCTTTGGAGAAGTGTCTGTTCATGTCTTCTGCCCATTTTTGACTTAATTATCTGTTTTGTGTGTGTTGAGTTTGAGAAGTTATTTATAGATCCTGGATATCAGCCTTATGTCTGTACTGTCATTTGCAAATAACTTCTCCCATTCCGTGGGTTGCCTTTTTGTTTTGTTGACTGTTTCCTTTGCTGTGCAGAAGCTTTTGATCTTGATGAAGTCCCAAAAGTTCATTTTCACTTTTGTTTCCTTTGCCTTTGGAGACATATCTTGAAAGAAGTTGCTGTGGCTGGGGCACCTGTGAGGCTCAGTGGGTTAAGCCTCTGCATTCCGCTCAGGTCATGATCTCAGGCTCTCTGCTCAACAGGGAGTCTGTACCACCCACCCCGCCTCTCTGCCTACTTGTAATCTCCATCTGTCAAATAAATAAATAAACAAATCTTTAAAAATATTTGCTGTGACTGATATCAAAGGGATTACTGCCTATGTTCTCCTCTAGGATTCTGATGGATTCCTGTCACATGTTGAGATCTTTTATTTATTTTGTGTTTATCTTTGTATACAGTGTAAGAGAATGGTCGAGTTTTATTCTTCTACATATAGCTGTCCAATTTTCCCAGCACCGTTTATTGAAGAGACTGTCTTTTTTCACTATATATTTTTTCCTGTTTTGTTGAAGATTATTTGACCATAGAGTTGAGGGTCCATATCTGGGCTCTGTTCCACTGGTCTGTGTGTCTGTTTTTATGCCAGTACCATGCTGTCTTGGTGATCACAGCTTTGTAGTAAAGCTTGAGATCAGGCAATGTGATGCCACCAGTTTTGCTATTCTTTCTCAACATTTCCTTAGCAATTCAGGGTCTCTTCTGATTCCAAACAAATTTAAAGATTATTTGCTCTAGCTCTATGAAATACCAGCGGGATTTTGATCAGAATGGCATTAGAAATATAGATTGCTCTAGGCAGTATAGACATTTTTACAATGTTTATTCTTCCGATCCAAGAGCAATGGATGGTCTTCATCGTTTTGTGTCTTCTTCAATTTCTGTCATGAGTGTTCTGTAGTTCCTCGAGTACAGGTGCTTTACCTCTTTGGTTAGGTTTGTTCCCAGGTATCTCATGGTTCTTGGTAATATAGTAAATGGAATTGATTCTCTAATTTCCTTTTCTATATTTTCATTGTTAGTGTATAAGAAAGCAACTTATTTCTGTACATTGATTTTGTATCCTGCCACACTACTGAATTTCTGCATGAGTTCTAGTAGTTTGGGGGTGGAGCCTTTTGGGTTTTCCATATATAGTATCATGTCATCTGTGAAGAGAGAGAGTTTGACATCTTCATTGCCAATTTGAATACCTTTTATTTCTTCTTGTCTGATTGCTGTTGCTAGGACTTCTAATACTATGTTGAACAAGAATGGTGAGAGTGGGCATGTTTGTCATGTTCCTGATCTCAACGGAAAGGATGTGAGCTTTTTCCAATTGAGGATGATACGTGCTGTGGGTTTTTCATTGATAGAGTTTATGAAGTTGAGGAATGATCCCTCTATCCTTATACTTTGAAGCATTTTAATCAGGAACGGATGCTGGATTTTGTCCAGTGCTTTTTCTGCATCAATTGAGAGGACCATGTGGTTCTTCTCTCTTATCTTATTGATCTGTTATATCACAATCATTTGGGAATGTTGAACCATCCTTGAAACCCATGGATGAATCCCACCTTGTCATGGTGGATTATCTTTTCAATGTGCCATAGGATCCTATTAGCTAGGATCTTGTTGAGAATCTTAGCATACATATTCATCAGGGATATTAGTCTTAAATTCTCCTTTTTGGTGGGGTCTTTCCCGGGTTTGGTGGTCAGGGTAATGTTGGTTTCATAAAAAGAGTCTGGGAGTTTTCCTTCTGCTCCAATTTTTGAAACAGGTTCAGAAGAACAGGTATTATTTCTTCTTTGAAAGTTTTGTAAAATTCTCCAGGGAATCTGTCAGGTCTGGGGTTCTTGTTTTTTCAGAGGTTTTAGATCACTGCTTCAATCTTGTTACTGGATATCAGTCTATTCAGGTTGTCAGTTTCTTCCTGGTTCAATTTTGGGAGATTGCAATTTTCCAGGAATGCATCTATTTCATCTAGGTTGCTTAACTTATTGGCATATAACTGTTGCTAATAATTTCTGATGAATGTTTCTATTTCCTTGGTGTTAGTCGTGATCTGCCCTTCTCATTCATAATTTTATTAATTTGGACCTTCTCTCATTTCTTTTTGGATTAGTTTGGACAATGGTTTATTGATCTTATTGATTCTTTCAAAAAACCAGCTTCTAGTTTCATTGATGTTTTCTACTGTAACTCTAGTTTCTATCATTGGTCTCTGCTCTAATCTTGATTATTTCCATTCTTGTGCTTGGAGTTGGCTTAATTTGTTGTTGATTCTACAGTTATTTTTTTTTAATTTTTAATTTTTTAATAAACATATAATGTATTTTTAGCCCCAGGGGTACAGGTCTGTCAATCACCAGGTTTACACTCTTCACAACGTTCAACATAGCACATAGCCTCCCCAATATCCACAACCTCCCCACCCTCTCCCTCCCGCCTCCCCCCAGCAACCCTCAGTTTGTTTCGTGAGATTTAGTGTCTCTTATGGTTTTTCTACTTCCCAAACCCATCTTGTTTTATTTATTCTTTTTCTACCCCCCCAAACCCCCACATTGCATCTCTACTTCCTCTTATCAGGGAGATCATATGATAGTTGTCTTTCTCCGATTGAATTACTTCACTAAGCATGATACCCTCTATTTCCTTCCACATCGTTGCAAATGGCAAGATTCATTTATTTTGATGGCTGCATAGTATTCCATTGTGTATATATACCACCTCTTCTTTACCCATTCATCTGTTGATGGACATCTAGGTTCTCTCCATAGTTTGGGTATTGTGGACATTGTTGCTATAAGCATTCGGGTGCACGTGCCCCTTCGGATCACTAGGTTTGTATCTTTAGGGTAAATACCCAATAGTGCAATTGCTGGGTCATAGGGTAGCTCTATTTTCAATTTTTTGAGGAACCTCCATGCTGTTTTCCAGAGTGGTTGCACCAGCTTGCATTCCCACCAACAGTGTAGGAGAGTTCCCCTTTCTCCGCATCCTTGCCAGCATCTGTCATTTCCTGCCTTGTTAATTTTAGCCATTCTGACCTGTGTGAGGTGATATCTTATTGTGGTTTTGATTTGTATTTCCCTGATGCCCAGTGATGTGCAACATTTTTTCATGTGTCTGTTGGCCATCTGGATGTCTTCTCTGCAGAAATGACTGTTCATGTCTTCTGACCATTTCTTGAATGGATTATTTGCTCTTTGGTTGTTGAGTTTGCTAAGCTCTTTATAGATTTTGGATACTAGCCCATTATCTGATATATTGTTTGCAAATATCTTCTCCCATTCTGTCAGTTGTCTTTTGGTTTTGTTAACTGTTTCCTTTGCTGTTCAAAAGCTTTTGATCTTGATGAAATCCCAATAGTTCATTTTTGCCCTTCCTTCCTTCACCTTTGGTGATGTTCCCAAGAAGAAGTTGCTGCAGCTGAGGTCAAAGAGGTTGCTGCCTGTGTTATCCTCAAGGATTTTGATGGATTTCTTTCTTACATTGAGGTCCTTCGTCCATTTTGAGTCTATTTTCATGTGTGGTGTAAGGAAATGGTCCAATTTCATTTTTCTGCATGTGGCTGTCCAATTTTCCCTATACCATTTGTTGAAGAGGCTGTCTTTTTTCCATTGGACATCCTTTCCTGCTTTGTCAAAGATTAATTGACCATAGAGTTGAGGGCCTATTTCTTTACTCTCTATTCTGTTCCATTGATCTATGTGTCTGTTTTTGTGGCAGTACCATACTGTCTTAATGATGACTGCTTTCTAATAGAGCTTGAAGTCCGGGATTGTGATGCCACCAATGTTGGCTTTCTTTTTCAATATTCCTTTGGCTATCTGTGGGCTTTTCTGATTTCATATAAATTTTGGAGCTATTTGTTCCATTTCTTTAAAGAAATGGATGGTATTTTGATAGGGATTGCATTAAATGTGTAGATTGATTTAGGTAGCATAGACATTTTCATCATATTTGTTCTTCCAATCCAGGAGCATGGAACATTTTTCCATTTGTTTGTGTCTTCCTCCATTTCTTTCAAGAGCACTTTATAGTTTTCTGAGTATAGAGTCTTTGCCACTTTGGTTAGGCTTATTCCTAGGTATCTTATGGTTTTGGGTGCAAGTGTAAATGGGATTGACTCCTTAATTTCTATTTCTTCTGTCTTGTTGTTGGTGTAAATTAATGCAACTGATTTCTGTGCATTGATTTTATATCCTGACACTTTACTGAATTCCTGTACAAGTTCTAGCAGTTTTGGAGTGGAGTGCTTTGGGTTTTCCACATAGAGTATCATATCATCTGCAGACTAATAGTTTGACTACTTCTATGCCAGTTTCGATGCCTTTAATTTCTTTTTGTTGTCTGATTGCTGAAGCTAGGACTTCTAGAACTATGTTGAACAGCAGTGATTATAATGGACATCCCTGTTGTGTTCCTGACCTTAGTGGAAAAGCTTTCAGTTTTTTTTTCCCATTGAGAATGATATTTGTGGTAAGTTTTTCATAGATGACTTTGATAATATTGAGGTATGTGCCCTCCATCCCTACACTTTGAAGAATTTTGATCAGGAAGGGATGCTCTACTTTGTCAAATGCTTTTTCAGCATCTATTGAGAGTATCATATGTTTCTCATTCTTTCTTATATTAAATATTGTATCACATTGATTGATTTGTGAATGTTGAACCCACCTTGCAGCTCTGGAATAAATCCCCCTTGGTCGTGGTGAATAATCCTTTTAATGGACTGTTGGATCCTATTGGCTAGTATTTTGGTGAGAATTTTCACATCTGTGTTCATCAAGGATATTGGTATGTAATTCTTTTTTTTTTTTTTTTTTTTTTTTTTTTTTTGATGGGATCCTTGTCTGGTTTGGGGATCAAGGTGATGCTGGCCTCATAAAATGAGGTTGGAAGTTTTCCTTCCATTTCTATTTTTTGGAACATTTTCAGGAGCATAGGAATTAATTCTTCTTTAAATGTTTGGTAGAATTCCCCTGGGAAGCCGTCTGGCCCTGGACTTTTGTTTGTTTGGAGATTTTTGATGACTATTTCAATCTCTTTAATGCTTATGGGTCTGTTCAGGTTTTCTATTTCTTCCTGGTTCAGTTATGGTAGTTTATATGTCTCTAGGAATGCATCCATTTCTACCAGACTGTCAAATTTGTTGGTGTAGAGTTGCTCATACTATGTTCTTATAATTGTTTGTGTTTCTTTAGTGGTGTTTGTGATCTCTTCTCTTTCATTCATGATTTTATTTATTTGGGTTCTTTCTCTTTTCTTTTTGATAAGTCTGGCCAGGGGATTATCAATCTTATTAATTCTTTCAAAGAATCAGCTCCTAGTTTTGTTGTTTTGTTCTATTGTTTTTTTTAGTTTCTATTTCATTGATTTTTGTTCTGATCTTTATGATTTCTCTTCTCCTTCTGGGTTTAGGCTTTCTTTGAAGTTTTTTCTCCAGCTCCTTTAGGTGTAGGGTTAGATTGTGTATTTGAGACCTTTCTTGTTTCTTGAGAAGGGCTTGTATTGCTATATATTTTCCTCTCTGGAGTGCCTTTGCTTTGTCCCACCGATTTTGAAACATTGTGTTTTCATTATCATTTGTTTCCATGGTTTTTTTCAATTCTTCTATAATTTTCAGGTTGACCCATTCATTCCTTAGAAGGATGTTGTTTTGTCTCTATGTGTTTGAGTTTTTTCCAAATTTCCTCTTGTGATTGAGTTCTAGCTTCAGAGCATTGTGGTCTGAAAATATGCAGGGAATGATCCCAATCTTTTGATACCGGTTGAGACCCGATTTATGACCCAGGATGTGATCTATTCTGAAGAATGTTTTATGTGCACTGGAGAAGAATGTGTATTCTGTTGCTTTGGGATGGAAGGTTCTGAATACCTTCCATGCCTTTTTCAAGCCAGCTAGCACTTTTTGAATCATCATTCTCAACTCCAGATCTGACATGTTACCTATGTCCATATTGATTAAGTCCCTAGCCTTCAGTACTGCCTCTTGTTCTTTTTTTTTTTTTTTTTTTTTTTTTTTTTGTGGTGAGTTTTTCCGCCTTGTCATTTTGTCCAGATAAGAACATATGAAGGTGCAAATAAAATACTAAAAATGTGATAGAGATCCCAGGAAAATATACTTTAACCAAATCAGAAGAGACCCCAAATCGTGGGAGGGAGAAGGGGGATAAAAAGAAGTTCAGAAAAAAAAATTTAAAAAGAAAACAAATAAAGAAAAAATATAAAAAAGAAAATATATATTAAAAGAAAAAATATATGTATACATTAGACTGGTGACTAGAACAGGGTCACCCACTTAATTTTGGGAATATTTTGGTGTATTAGATGAAACTACCTCCCAGAATTTGAAAGAATCAAAAACATATATAAGGGTAAACACAATGAAATGATGGACTATGCCTATAAAGATGAAAAAAAATTAAATTTCTAAAAAAGGAGTTGATAAAGCAAGTTGGTTGAGAGAATAAAGAAAAAGAAAGTGGAGAGAATTTGCTTGGACTGGAGACTAGAAGAAACCCGGAATTAGATTTAGGGTATACTTTGACCTATTAGAAGACATTGAACCCAAAATTTTTTTTAGAAGAAAAAACCCTATGTGTATACAAAAAGTAAAGCTAGATACAATGAAGGATAAAATATGACTATAATAATGAATGTTCAAAAAAGACTATTATTATATTTAATGAAAGTTATTGTTAATATAAACTAGTTAAAAACATTAAAGGAGGAAGGTGTAAAAGTTTTTAAAAAATTAGCAGAAGAAAATATAAAATTAAAAAAAATTAACTGCAAGACTAAAGAATCATGGGGAGAAAGCCATGAATTCCATACTTTGTTTCTCGTCCTCTGGAATTCCGCTGTTCTCCTTGACAAGTGAACATGGTCTTGGGTGGATTTCTTGTTGATCTTCTGGGGGAGGGGCCTGTTGTACTCATTCTCAATGTCTTTGCTTGAGACAGAATTGCATGGCCCTTACCAAGGGCCAGGCTAAGTAATCCTCTTGGGTTTGCTTTTGGGAGCTTTTGTTCCTGAATGCTTTCTGTTGAGTTCCAGAGAGTGGGAATGAAAATGGCGGCCTCCCAATCTCTGGCCCAGAGGAGCCGAGAGCTCGGAGCCCCATGCCTCAGTGCACCCTCAGAGAAAAGTGCTCAATCACTCCCGTCTCCCTGGTCTCCGGCTGTGCTCTGAGCTCACCCAGCCTGTGCCTGGTTCAAGGTAACCCAGGGTTGAGAACTCACTCCTTGTATCTATCTCTATAGCCGGCTTCCCCATGCTAGTATTATGAGCTCTGCCACACTCAGACACCCCTGATCCTTCTGTGGGACCTGGGACCATGCTGACCCCACATGTGCTTCACCCTGGTTTAAACTCTAGAGTGATGTCCCTCAGTGGAGCAGACTTTTAAAAGTCCAGATTTTGTGCTCCGTTTTTCTGCCACTTGCCAGGACCTGGCTCCTCCCCCCACAGTCTATCTTCCCGTCCATTTATCAAATTGAGAAATTTTTCATGGATAATTTGTTCAACTATATCTTCTAGTCTTCTTTCTTGCCCCTCCCTCTCAGGGATTCCAATAATTCCAATGTTAGAACTTTTCATGGCATCATTTATTTCCCTAATTCTGTTCTCATGGCTTCTAAGCTGTTTGTTCCAGACTTCCTCCTGATCCTTTTTCTCTATCTGTTTGTCCTCCTTATCACTAATTCTATCTTCTGCCACAGTTACCCTAGCTTTTAGAGATTTTAGATTAGATTGGAACTCATTCAGAGCATTGTTAACATCATCTCTGGTGGCTTTCACTTCTGCCCTAATTAATTCCATTTTGTCATCAAAGCCTTTCTCCAACCTAGCTATTGCCTGTATAATTGTTAGCCTGAATTCCCTTTCCAACATACTGTTTATGTCCATATCCAATAGCTCTGATGGAGAGGTTCCAGTCTCTGAATTTTTCTTCTGTTGGGCATTCCTCCTCCTAGTCATTTTTGTGAGAGATGACTGAATGGATGTGTAGCTGAATGTATTAACCTTGGTGCAGGCAAGGTGCACCCTGGAATGCATCTGAGCAATTGAGAGTCTCCACCAAAAAGAAAGAAAAAAAAAAGAGAGAGAGAGAGAGAGACAGGGAAAAAAAGAAAGAAAGATAAAATAAAAGAGAAGGCCCAGCCTGAATGGGCCTCAAAGGCAACATTTTTTAATTATACAAACAAAAAGACCAAAAACATAGATGGCCAATAAATAAATAAATAAATAAATAAATACAAAGAACCCCTTCAAAATGAACCCCAAGTGTAGGATTTTTATACTACCAGAACAGAAACAAATACACAAAAACACTGACAGAAGAAAAAGATGGGAGGGTGGTTATAAATTCTCAGTGTGTTTGAGGTAGGTTATTTTTACTCCTCCTGGATGTACTTGTTATCTTTGTTAAATGACTCAACCTTCCTGAGATAAAGGGGGATTAAAACTAGTTTTCATATATGGGTAACATTGATTGGGGAAAGGTGATTACCTTGAAGCTTATCTCTATATGAATATTTAAAAAATAAAATTAAATAAATTGGAAAAATAGAAAAGCAAAAGAAAAACAGGTATATGTATCAAAAGAAGTTTAGGTTAAAAGGTTATTATGGAATTTGATGTAGTGAACATCTCATTGTGATGGTAAATAGGTTAACAAGTTATATTAAAAAAAAAATGAAAAGAACCAGAATAGTGGGAAGGAGTTAAAAATAAATGTTGTATCTATGAAGTAGTAGTGGTTGTCTTCTTGTTTTTTTTTTTTGTTTGTTTGCTGTTGTTTGTTTGTTTGTTTGTTTTTGGCTGGCTTTTTGGGGGATGGGCCTGCCACATGGTTTTCAGGGAGTCCTCCTAGAATTGAGTCCTTCTGCCCCCATCAAGGGGATGGATTCTGAGGAAACCAGCTTTTCTGGCTTTTGTTCTCTGAAGGTTTGTTTGTTTGTTTGTTTGTTTGTTTATTCTCCCCATGGCAGCTTTTGGTGTTTCTCTGGAGGTTTAGAGGAAAGCAAACTGCACCCAGACCTCCATCTCAGAGAGAAGCCTCAGTCTGGGTGCTCCAGAGCACATAAATTCCCCCTCTGCCACTGGCAGAGCACATCCTTAGTCATGGTCTCTGAGGTCACAGGAACTCTCGCTTGTACCCAAAACCATGAGAAATACTAGCCACAGATGTCTGGACAGGTCCAGACTGCCAGACAGGTCCCAAGAAGAGACAGTGCACTGAGATTTTCACGCTGGCCAAGGCTGAGAGTGCTCAGACTCTCCAGGTCTTAGCAATGGCTGGGGCCTGCACAGCCCTCTCTCAGGGGAGGGTGTTGGGTGTGACTCAGACTACAGTCCCCCAGCATCTGTGCAGAGTACAAAAGGCTGTGGTTCTGCAGGCTGGCATCCACAGCAGTCTCCTTCACCTTCACAGGTGCTGCAACCCAGACACTCTCAGGTGCACTGGTGGCTCAGGGACCAAGACTTGGCTTCTTTGTTGTGCTCTCTGATTCCCTGCTGGCGGTGGCTGTTTTGGGTCTGTGGGCTTAAGTCCCTGTCTCTAACTGTGCAATTCCACCAATTTCCCCTTAAGATCTTTTGCTCTTTTTGAGTGCTTTCAACAAGACTCCAAGTTAATTCAGGTCTCCAATCACAGGGCACTCTCATATTGGGGTATTACTTTCCAATGGGTCTTTTCTGCTGGCTCCCTCCTACTTTTGTTTATCTTCCGATATCAGTATGATGTTCTCACTTGGATTTACCTGTCCACTGGCATCTTCTGCCCCTGTAGAGATCCAGAAGTGTATAATTCTAATCTCAGTCTGATTTCATGGGTGACCAGAGTTCTTTGGTAGGTAATCAGCTCACTTTACGGGACAGGTTGAAACAGCTCCTTCTACTTCCCTGCCATCTTGTCTCTTCTTTCTATAATATGTTTTGGATTGTTAATAATACATTTTAAATTAATGTTTCCTTACTAATATGTTTTTAAAAATTTATGATGAAAACTTTCAAACATATAAAAATAGAAAGCATTGCACAGTGAAGATCCATATACTCAATACCCAGAATCGATGATATCTAAATTTTTGCTTCGTTCTGGATGCTGGAATGTGAAAATGAAAGGAACCCAGCTTTGATGATGTAGATGAAGAAAAAAACCTAAAAGATGGATGAACAGAGAGACACAACAATTTATGACCATGAATGACTCTGTAGAACAGAGTTGAAAATCCTGTAGAGATCTACAAGACCACTATATGGAAGAAAAGACAAACTAATTTAATAAATAAATTAGTAAACAAGTAAAGAAATACATATCTTAAATATCTTATTTAAGCCACTTTTTTGGGGGGTTTCTTTGTTGTAGCAGTTTAAACTATACCCTAAATATTTCATTAGTGCAAATGTTGCAGTGTAGAGAAAATAATGGGTTTATAGGTCAGACCTAGAAATTCTAGTTCTATCCACATTATATATGACAGTGACAATTTTTTTAAAGATCTTATTTATTTATTTGATAGAGAGATTGCAACTAGTCAGAGAGGCAGGCAGGGGGAGAGAGGAGGAAGCAGGCTCCCTGCTGAGCAGAGAGCCTGATATGGGACTTGATCCCAGGACCCTGGGATCATGACCTGAGCTGAAGGCAGAGGCTTTAACTCACTGAACCACCCAGGCGCCCCGACATTGACAATTTTTTAAAGCATATGATTATTTCCTTATCCACAAAATAGTAGTTCCAACATCTACTCAAGTGTGGTTGTGAGGATTTGGTGATACAATGGATGTATATCATTCTGCATGACCCTGAAATACACTGTGTTACTTAATAAGTGTTCTTTCATAGCTTTTTATCATGTGCATTGGAGATAGTGTTTACTACTGTATCATTTAACTGAATTTTTTCATTCAATTGTTTCCAAATAACATCATTCCCACCTGCTTACAAAATCTAATTAACCTAGAGAATCCAAGATGTTGGAGGAATAGAAGACTTTAGATTTGTCTGGTCCCAGGAATTCAGATAGGTAGCCAAAAAATCATTCTGAACACCTGCAAACTCAGCTAGAGATCTAAGAAAAGAATTGCTACAATTCTGTAAACAGAAGGTAGGAAGTGTGAAGAAGAGAATTCAAGGTGATATATCAGAAGATAAACCTCAGTGGGGAGAAAACCTCTGTAAGCTGGCTACCAGAAAGTGATGTAGCAGTGGAGCACAAAATCAGAACTTTTAGAAGTCTGCTTCAGTGAGGGACATCCCTTCCTGACAGGTCTTCAGGTGGTGAAGTGGGGCAGAAACCTAGTTGGGACAGTGTGGTCTCAGGATCATAAGAACAGGGGTGACTGAGTGCAGCAGAACTCCCAGGAATCAGAGTAGGGAAGCCAGCTGCATTCAGCAAGCCCAGGAGTCAGCTTTCATCTCGGTACCCCCATAAACCTTGAACCATGGCATGGTCAGGCAACTGTTCTCTAAGCAAGGGCCCAAAATGCAGCAGAACTGGGTGGGGAGTACATCATTTTATTCCCCAGGAAGAACAGCATGGATGTGCACTGCAGGGGTCTTCAGAGTTTGAAGACCCAAAGTGGGATTGTGTTCTTGAGATAGAAATTCTTTGTCACAAGGCTGGATGAGCACAGAGTATACATGGAGACTGGGAAGACAGGTGTGATAGTCTGCTTTCCCTGAAGGCACACTGAGGAATGGGGATGCCAGTTTTGCTTCTGGGACTGGAAACTTGGAGGCTACCATTTTCATTCTCATCCTCTAAAGTGGCAATGAAAGCCTTCAGTGAACAAAAGCCATATGGAGCAATTCAGAGCCCCTTACTTAGCTTGGGCCCCTGGCAAGGGGAGTGTAGTTCCACCTGGGGCAAATACAATCTAAGAACACAACAGGTTCCTCCCCCAGAAGATCAGCAACAATATCCAGCTAAGACCAAATTTACCAATCACACAGAACTGCAAAACACCAGCACTAGGGGAAAATAGTATATAGAATTTTTGTTTTGTTTTGTTTTATTCATGGTTCTTAAGTCCTTTTTTATTTTCAAGAATTTTTATTTATTTACTTGAGAGAGAGAGCATGCACATGAGAGGAGAGAGGTCAGAGTGAGAAGCAGACTCCTTGCTGAGTAGGGACCCCGATGTAGGATTTGATCCCAGGACTCCAGGATCATGACTTAACCAACTGAGCCACCCAGGTGCCCTTAAGTCTTGCGATTTTATTTTTTTTCTCTTTCTTTTGTGACCAATCTCATTTTATAAACTTTCTGGCTTTCTTAATTTTCCTATTTACAGTTATATTCTATCCTTTCATTGTATTTAATTTTATTTTTGAACATATATGTTTTTCTTTCTTCACAATTTTGGGATCTAGTTTTCTAAAAAACAGATCAAAATACACACAGGATCCATTGTATTGTTCTGTTCTGTTCACCTGTCTGAATATATTCTCTCTCTCTTTTTAAAATTTTGTTGTTGTTGTTGTTTTGGTTTTGGATCTCTTCTGCTGCATTCAGTGTATATTTCTCTAGGGTCATTGTTGCCATTTTAGTATTTTGTTTTCTCATTCATCTCTCTTTCTCAGGACAGAATGACAGGAAGGAAAAACTCACCTCAAAAAAGCGAACAAGAGGCAGTACTGACAAACAGGGACTTAATGACTATGGATACAAGTAAGATGTCAGATGCTTGGAATAATGATTATAAAGATATTAGTTGAGGCTTGTTTGAAAAAAAAAACATAGAAGACACTAGATAATCCCTTTCTGGAGAAATAAAAGAATGAAAATCTAATCATGTTGAAATAAAAAGGACTATTAATGAAATGAAATAAAAAATGGAGGCTGTAAGTGAAATAAGTCAACCAGAGAAAGTCAATTATCATATGGTTTCACTTATCTGTGGATCTTAAAGGATAGCATGGAGGACATTAGGAGAAGGATGGGAAAAATGAAGGGGGAGAAATCAGAGGGAGAGACAAACCATGAGAAACTATGGACTCTGGGAAAAAAACTGAGGGTTTTGGGTGGGGGTAGGGGTCAGGGAATGGGTCAGCCTGGTGATGTGTATTAAGGAGGGTATATATTGAACTGAACACTGAACACTGAATCATGAATCATGGAACATTACATCAAAATCTAATGATGCACTGTATGGTGAATAACATAACTAAGTAACTAACTAACTAAATAAATAAAATAAAAATGGAGGTTCTGATAGTATGAATAAGGCAAAAGAGAGAATTAGTGATATAGAAGACAAAGTGATGGGAATAAAGAAGCTGAGAAAAAGAGAGATGAACAAATACTGTATCATGAGGGGAGGATTCAAGAAACAAGTGATACCATAAAGCAGAACAATATTAGAATAATTAAGATCCCAGAAGAAGAAGAAAGAGAGAGAGGGGCAGAAGGTATATTGGAGCAAATTATAGCTTCCCTATAGAACTTCTCTAATCCAGGGAAGGGAATAAGCATCAAAATCCAGAAAGCACATACAACCCTCCTCAAAATCAATAAAAACAGGTCAACACCACAACATATAACAGTGAAAGTTACAAATCTCAGAAACAGAAAATTCTGAAAGCAGGTCTACGAGCTCAGGACAAGAGATTGGTATCCTACAAGGGTAGAAACATTAGATTGGCAGCAAACTTAACCGCAGAGATCTGTCAGGCCAGAAAGGACTGGCATGATAAATTCAGGGTGCTAAATGAGAAAAAAATATATAATCAAGAATACTTTATCCAGCTAGGATGTCATTCAAAATAGAAGGAATGATAAGAAGCTTCCAGGATGAACAGAAATTTAAAGAATTTGTGATCACCAAACCAGCCCTACAAGAAATATTAAAAGGGCTCCTTTAAGGGAAGAAAAATCCCAAAAGCAACATAGACCAGAAAAGAACAGAGAAAATATAAAGTATCAGTCACTTTACATGTAATATAATGGCACTAAATTCATATCTTTCAACAGTTACTCTGAATGTAAATGGGCTAAATGCCCCAATCAAAAGACACAAGGTATCAAGCTGGATAAAAAAGCAAGACCCATTAATATAATGTCTGCAAGAGACTCATTTTAGACCTAAAGACACCTCCAGCTTTAAAGTGAGGGGATAGAAAACCATTTATTTTGATAATGGACATCAAAAGAAAGCTGAGATGGCCATCTTTATATGAGACAAATTAGAGTTTAAACCAAAGACAATAATAAGAAATGAGGAAGGACACTATATCATAATTAAAGAGTTATCCAACAAGAATATCTACCAATTGTAAATATTTATCCCCCTAATATGGGAGCACCAAATATATATAATCCAATTAATAACAAAATCAAAGAAACACATAGAAAATAATACAATAATAGTAGGGGACTTAACACTCCCCTCACTGCAATGGATAGATCATTAAAGCAGAAGATCAACAAGGAAACAAGGGCTTTGAATGACACATGGGATTGGATGGATTTCACAGGTATATACATATATATAGCATTCCATCCTAAAGCAACAGAATACATATTCTTCTTGAGTGCACATGGAACATTCTCCAGAATAGATCACATACTGGTTCACAAATCAGATCTCAACCAGTACCAAAAGTTTGGGAACTTTCCCAGCATATTTTCAGACCACAATGTTTGAAACATGAAATCAATCAAAAGAGGAAATTTGGAAATAACTCAAATACAGAGAAGTTAAAGAGCATCCTCCTAAAAAACGAATAGGTCAACCAGGAAATTAAAGAAGAATTAAAAAAATTCATGGGGGCGCCTGGGTGGCTCAGTGTGTTAAAGCCTCTGCCTTCCGCTCAGGTCATGATCCCAGGATCCTAGGATCAAGCCCCGCATCGGGCTCTCTGCCTCGCAGGGAACCTTCTTCCTCCTCTCTCTCTGCCTGCTTCTCTGCCTAGTTGTGATTTCTCTCTGTCAAATAAATTAAAAATTAATTAATTAATTAATTAATTAATTCATGGACACAAATGAAAATGACAACAGAACTGTTCAAAACCTTTAGGATGCAGGAAAGACAGTCCTAAGAGGGACGTATATAGCAATACAAGCCTTTCTCAAGAAGAAGAAAGGTTCCAAATACACAACCTAGACTTATACCTAAAGGAGTTAGACAAAGAACAGCAAATAAAGCCTAAACCCAGCAGCAGAAGAAAAATAATAAATATTAGAACAAAAATCAATGAAATAGAAACTGAAAGAACACTAGAACAAAACTAGGAGATAATTCTTTGAAAGAATTGATAAGATCAATAAATACCTGGAAAGACTTATCAGAAAGAAAAGAGAAAGGGCACAAATAAATAAAATCATGAATGAAAGGGAAAGATCACAACCAACACTGAAGAAATACAAGCAATTATAAGAACATATTATGAACAATTATATACCAATAAATTAGACAATCTGGAAGAAATGGATGCATCCCTAGAGACTTATAAACTACCAAAACTGAAACAGTTAAAAAAAAAAAAGAAAGAAAAGAAAACCTAAAGAGACCTATAGCCAGCAAGGAAACTGAAGCAGTAATCAAAAATCTCCCAATAAACAAGAGTCTAGTGTCAGAGGGTCTTCCACTGGAATTCTACCAAACATTTAAAGAAGAATTAATACCTATTCTTCTGAAGCTTTTTCAAAAAACTAGAAATGGAAGGAAAACTCCCAAACTCTTTCTATGTGGCCCACATTGCCTTGATCCCCAAACCAGAAAAAGACTCCCACCGAAAAGGAAAGTTACAGACAAATATCCCCAATGAACATGGATGCAAAAGTTCTCACCAAGATACTAGCTAATAGGATCCAACAGTACATTAAAAGGGTTATTCACCACAACCAAGTGGGATTTATTACTGGGATACAAAGTTGGTTCAACATCCACAAATCAATCAGTGTGATACACTACATTGATAAAATAAAAGACAAGAACAATGTAATCCTTTCAACAGATGCGGAAAACACATTTGAAAAAGTATAGCATCACTTTCTTGATTAAAACTCTCACAGTATACTGTGATAGAGAGAACATACATCAATATAATAAAAGTGGGGGCACTGGGTGGCTCAGTAAATTAAGTGTCTGTCTTCAGCTCAGGTTATGATCCCAGAGTCCTGGGATGGATCGCCATGTCAGGATTCCTGCTCAGTGAACAGTCTGCTCCCCACTGCTGATCCCCCAGGTCCTTCCCTCTCTCTCTCTTTTTCTCACTCTCTCTCTCAAATAAATAAATAAAACATTAAAAAATATACCATAAAAACCATGTATGAAAAGCTCACAGTGAATATCATGCTCAATGGAGAATAACTGAGAGCTTTTCCTTTAATATCAGGAAAATTACAGGTATGTCTACTCATCACTGTTGTTCAACATGGTACTAGAAGCCCTAGCCTCAGCAGACAACAAAGAGAAGTAAAGGCATCCAAGTCAGCAAAGTCAAACTCTCTTTCTTTATAGATGGCAGATATTCTATGTGGAAAACCCAAAAGATTCCACCCCAAAATGGCTAAAACTGATATAGGAATTCAGGAAAGTGACAGGATATAAAATCAATGAATAGAAATCAGTTTCATTTTTATACACTAACCTTGAGACAGAAGAAAGAAAAGCTGAGTCCATCCCATTTATAATTGCACCAAAAACATAGGATGCCTAGGAATACACCTAACTAAATAGACAAAGGATTTGTACTCAGAAAACTATAGAAAAATCGTGAAAGAAATTGAAGGATACAAAAAGAATTGGACAAATGTTCCAAGCTCATGGATTAGAAGAATAAATATTGTTAAATATTTATTGCATAAATATAAATATTGTTAAAATATCTATGCTGGGGCATCTGGGTAGCTCAGTAAGTTCAGTGTCTGCCTTTTGATCAGGTCATGATCCCATGGTTCTGGAATCAAGTCCCACACTGGGCTCCCTGCTGAGCAGGGAGCCTGGTTCTCTATCTCCCTCTCCCCCCACCCCAGGTTGTGTGCTCTCTCTCACTCATTCTTTCTTTCTCAAATAAATAAATAAAATCTTTATTTAAAAAAAAAATCTGTTACCTAGAGAAATCTATACATTCAAAGCAATCCCTATCAAAATACCATCATTTTTTTTCACAGAGCTATAACAAATAATCCTAAAATTTGTATGAAACCAGAAAAGACCCCCAAATATCCATAGGAATGTCGCACAAGAAAACCAAACCTGATGGCAACACAATTCCAGACTTCAAGCTCTATTACTTCAACAGTGCAGGAAAAAATGTGCAATGGAAAAAAGACAGTCTCTTCAAAACATGGTGTTGGGAAAATTGGACAGCCACATGCAGAAGAATGAAACTGGACCATTTCCTTACATAATACACAAAAATGGACTCAACATGGATGAAAGACCTCAATATGAGAGGAATCCATCAAAATCCTTGAGGAGAACACAGGCAGCAACCTCTTCGACCTCAGCCACAGCAACTTTTTCCTAGAAACATTGCCAAAGGCAAGGGAAGCAAGGTCAAAAATGAAATATTGGGACTTCATCAAGATCAAAAGCTTTTGTACCTCAAAGGAAACAGTGAGCAAAACCAAAAGACAACTGACAGAATCGGAGAAGATGTTTGCAAATGACATATCAGGTAAAGGGCTAATATCCAAAAATCTATTAAAAAATTTAGCAAACTCAACACCTAATGAACAAATAATATAATCAAGAAATGGGCAAAAGACATGAACAGATATTTCAGCAAAGAAGACATCCAGATGGCCAACACACACATGAAAAAGTGCTTGACATCACTGAGCATCAGGGAAATACAAATAAAAACTACAATGAGATACCATCTCATACTGGTCAGAATGGCTAAAACTAACAAGTCAGTAAGTGACAGATATTGGTGAGGATGCAGAGAAAGGGGAATACCATTACACTTTTGGTGGGAATGCAATCTGGGGCAGCCACTCTGGAAAACAGTATGTAGGTTCCTCAAAAAGTTGAAAATAGAGTTACCCTAAGACCCAGCAATTGCACTACTAGGTATTTACCCTGATGATACAGATGTATTGATCCAATGGGACACTTGCATCACAATGTTTATAGTAGCAATGTCCACAATAGCCAAACTGTGGAAAGAGTCTAGTTGTCCATTGACAGATGAATGGATAAAGAAGATGTGGTATATATACACAATGGAGTACTACTCAGTCATAAAAGAACTAGAAGGTATTATGCTAAGTGAAATAAGTCAATTAGAGATGTGGAATTTAAGAAACACAGTAGAGGATCATAGGGGAAGGGAGGGAAAAATAAAACAAGACAAAATCATACAGTGAGACAAACCATAAGAGACTTAATCATAGGAAACAAACTGAGGGTTGCTGGAGGGGAGAATGGGTGAAGGGTGGTACTACTGGGTGATGGACATTAAGGACAGTATGTTATATAATGAGCACTGGGTATTATATAAGACTGATGAATCACTGAACTCTACCTCTGAAACTAATAATACACTATATGTTAATTGATATTTTTCAATAAAAAATAAATAATAAAAGGGAAAAATAAAATTTAATTACCCAATCAATGTCCAGTATTTACACTACCTTTTTTAAATTTTAAAAATAAATTTTAACATATTCAGAGTCATTTCCAGAATATAGACAGTTGGCAAGAGAAAATAATTTTAACTGACTTTTACTATTTTTTACAGATCTACATGTCTTGATTATGATGGCTCAGTGAACAATAAGATATGTTTCATGCTTCTTGGATGAAATGACTGGTAAGAGAAGCTTTGGTATTAGTATAGGCCTTGAATTACAAGGCCTTGCAAACATTCTGGTGTTAAGACAGGAAATGTAGTTAATTCCTAAACCTTTGCAGGATTTCATCACTGTGGTTTAGTGTGTAGACTCAAATGATGATACTGATACAAGAACAAAATGACTCTTTTAAAATCACATAGCTTATGAGAGTAATCTAGAAAGAGGGATTTGAACTGTAATTCTTGGACATATTAAACAATGCCTTATCCAGTAAATTATTCAGTCTATGTATAAGAAAGGTAATTATGAGAAGAATTATGATATTATTTTAGGGGATACATAGCTGTGAAGTGATAGCACAGAGAAGTTGGTTGAAATTGTAATTATGGGGGCGCCTGGGTGGCTCAGTGGGTTAAAGACTCTGCCTTCGGCTCAGGTCATGATCTCAGGGTGCTGGGATCGAGCCCCACATCAGATCTCTGCTCAGCAGGGAGCCTGCTTCCCCCCCCCTCTCTGCCTGCCTCTCTGCCTACTTGTGATCTTGATCTCTCTCTCTCTCTCTCTCTGCGTCAAATAAATAAATAAAATCTTTAAAAAAATAAAAATAAAATAAAAAAAGAACTTGTAATTATGAAATTGGTAACCAGAACATACTTCAAACATTACATTTGTGATTTCCTACATGAGCCTTAAAATCAGTCATTTGGGCCCCTCAAGCTCAGGTGAGTCACATAGTGATATCTTAATGACAAAATATATCCTTAGGACAATTTTCTCCTAGACAACAAATATCTTTTGGAAGAGAACATGGGTAAATGATATTATTTCTGCTAATAAAAATGTTAAAGATTAATATTTTTGGTGCTTGAAACTCCCTTCTGATCAACCAAATAAAGCAATGAGATGAAGGACGATTGTTTCCTATATCTTGCCATCAATGGTGCTCACTATCTGTAAATATTTTCCTCCCCAGATACTTAAAGAAATTGAATTGAGTTATTTTCTATCAAATAGTATCAACTTTGTTCTAGATAGAACATTCTTGATTTTTTTCTGCCTAGTACAGCAGTTTGATGTGTCATGAATTATTGCTTGCTAGTGACCTCATACTCATTTCACTTGTGACAACAGCTGGGATTAAACCTTCTTCTCCAAAGATGTGATGCCCATGTATTAATCTGATCTGTGCTTCCTTGCAAGCCATCTTGCATATTGCTAAGGCAGATCTCTTTTTTGATGTAAAATTCACCTTATTTATTTGTTTGTTTTGTTCAGAAGTGAGGAGGAAAACATTTTGTTTGCTTGTATAGAAAGAAATTTCACTTCCTCTTTTTGGCATGGGGTCAGACTTCTACTGAGCTCTAGCTGGTACAGGAAAGCCACCTCATCAGAGCTCCCTTATTTACTACCTGCTGCTTTGACTTTGGCTCCTTTATTTCTGATTTAGCAGCCAACTCTAATGCTACAAAATAACATGAAAGTCCAGTATTCAGGAAGCTTCAAATTGTCTTACCTATGTCAGAGGCTTGCCATTTTTATATCTTATCTAATATTCAAAATCATTGTATTTATATTCTGTTTTAAGATGTCCAAAGAAGACCAAATTATATAGTCCCAGGTTATGAGGCAGAGTGAGTAAGACTTGATCATTTCCAAATAAAGATGATGGATAAGTGGCTGAATTCTATTTTTAAGCTTATATACATTTGGACTAACATTAATGTATGTGTTACCTCCTATCTTCTAGGAGATCATATTTATAAAATATTAACAAATTACAAAAATATACTTTTAAATTTTGCTCAGATTATATTTTCCAACTGAGAAGACAAAGGTCATTTGTAACTTCTTATTTGATTCTAAAGTTGAATAGGGGCGCCTGGGTGGCTCAGTGGGTTAAAGCCTCTGCCTTCAGCTCAGGTCATGATCTCAGGGTCCTGGGATCGAGCCCCGCATCGGGTTCTCTGCTCAGCAGGGAGCCTGTTTCCCTTCCTCTCTCTCTGCCTGCCTCTCTGCCTACTTGTGATCCCTGTCTGTCAAATAAATAAATAAAATCTTTAAAAAAATAAAGTTGAATAAACACAGAGATTAAAATAGAGTACAAATGTGTCAGTTGCTATCATACTTCAATAAAAAGTAATGTATGAACTCTGGAAATGTAGATGAATTTAAATTTTGGTCAATCAAATTAAGAGCAATGCCTACTTATTTGAAATGCACCATTTTGAGGAAGAGTCTGAATACTATTATTTTAGAATATGACTTTCCAAGCTAAGAAATGTAATTGGACTTAGTGCAGTATTAATGATCACATTGTGGTCTCCCTGACATTCTAAAACACTCTTATGCTAATAGGAATGTCAGTTCATGTTGCCTTTCAAATACTAAATGACTCTTGATTGGTTTTTGGTGGCTATATGTTTGGTTGCTAAACTTTAGCCAAACAAAGGCCAGAGGGCAGGCTGTCTGCCTATGAAAACTACTGCCAGTAGGAATGTGGACAAAACATTTTGGCTGCATTCCTAAAGTAGCACCAGGCCATGTTATCTTTTGTTCCAGGCACCTGTGATTAGGATTACAGGAAACTGTCAACTTGAGATACATGCAGAAAAAAAAAATAATAAGATTTTAAAATTGATTTGTGAAAGATATATATTTTTTAGTATTAGTTTCTACTGTGAAGAAACACATTTCTATTAGAGACTTCCTGTAGTCAAGATAAATGCAAAAATAAAATCTAAGAAAATAGTATAAAATTTAAATGGTTATTGGCCAAAATATTTTCATTTTCTGAGAAATCTGTTTCTTGCAGGTTAAAGTGCCTGATCAATCTAGGGTTGCTTGAAAATTGTCTTTGGAAGTTATCAAAGATCCTGTAGGGTTAGCTCTTCAACTAATAACAGTTTGATGGTAAACTGGTTGTCAGTGTAGTTATTTTTCCCCTTTTGTCAAAGCCATTTGCAAAGTGAAAATTCCATGGGTTCATAAATATTAGAAACACTGTTAGAAATATATTACTAGTAGGGCTGCCTGGGTGACTTAGTGGTTTGGGTGTCAAACTCTTGATTTCAGCTTGGGTCATAATCTCAGCATTATGGGACTCCTTGCTGAGTATGGATCCTGCTTGGGATTCCCTCACTCCTTCTCTCTCTGCCCTCCCCCAACCTGCTTGCACATGCACTCTCTATTAAAAAAAATAAATGAAAGAAAGAAAATGAAAGAAAGAAATAGATTACTAACTTTTATAATCTCCAAAGGTAGTTCCATGTAAATAGAGATAGCTAGAGAACTGCAATTATTTCTTAGAGAAATAAGGCTTAGGTTCTTAAGCCAGTTGGCTTCCATTAGAAAGTAGCAATATTGCAGTCTGAGAATATGGTAGAATAGAAGGACCTTAAGCTCACCTCATCCCATGAATGCTACCAGATCACACACAGATCAGTGTAAATAACCCAGAAAATGATCTGAAGACTGGCAGGACAAACTCCACAACCAAAGGTAGAGAGAAGGCCCACATTAAATAAGGTAGGAAGAAAGAGGCATGACTTGGAATCTAAATAGATCCCAAGGGATGGGATCTAAATAGACAAAACCACAGGGAGAGAGATAGTAGTGCAGAGAAGGGTGAAAAACAAACTTTCACACCAGAGAGCCCACACAGTTAGACAAATCCCTATACCATTTGCTTTGAAAGGAAGATGGGCTGAATTTCATGACTTCTTACAACCAGCAGGAATTAAAACATGGCATTTTAAAAACTGGCTTGGCTCTGGGGGAGAACCTGGGGCATTAGGAAGTAGAGTCCCCACCCTTTAATAGGCAAGTAACATTTTCCTCCCCTACCCCTCACCATAAATACAAAGCCACCTACAGGAACCAGTACAGTATTGACACTTGCTACTTAACTTGCTTACACCAAGCCCCACATTTTGGAAGCTCCACCATTCCCTATCACACTTGCCTCAGTCCCTGTGCTACAGGTCCCTTCCCATAAAAGACCCATACAAGCCCCACCAACACCTCATCACCTGACCTTCACATTTGGCAGGACCTCAGTTCTGGTAGCAATGGCAGTGACAGGTTTTATTTCCAAGGAAACCAGAGCACAATTTCTTAAAAAGTTCCCCTCCCAGCTGGGGACAGAACCCTGTCCACAACAGGCAAAGAGAGCTTCTGAAGACAACTGGATTGAAAGAAAAAGAGATTGGGACTCAACAGCAGGGAATACACAACATACATAGACAAGCCCTGAAATGCCAGGACCTAGAGAACAGGGGACACACATTGCAAGGCACTACAATACCTCTTCTTTATAAGACCATTATCTTCAAAAGCAAGAAATAGATCTAACTTTCCTAACACACAGAAATAGACAGAGAGTTAGACAAAATGAAGAGACAGAGAAGTATGTCCCAAATGAAAGAACAGGACAAATTCATAGCCAGAGACCTTAGTGAAATGAAGATAAGTAATATGCCTGATAGAGAATATAAAGTAATGATCATAAAGATACTCACTGGACTTGAGAAAAAATGGAGAAATATAACAGAAACATAAATAGAAATATAAAAGAACTAATCCAAGCTGAAAAATGCAATAAATAAAATTAAAAATATACTTTATGGAATAAATAACAGACTAGAAGAAGCAGAGGAACACATTAATTACTTGGAAGGTAGAGCAATGGAAAGTAAACAAGCCAAAAAAATGAGAGGGAAAAAACTGTGCAAATTGAGGATAGTCTTAGGGAAGTCAGTGGCATCACTGAGCATAATAACACTCACATGATAGGGATCTCAGAAGAAGAGAGAGCAAAAGGGGAAGAAAAAGTATTTGAAGAAATAATAGCTGAAATTTTCTCTAATCTGGGGAGGGAAAGAAATATTCAGATCCAGTAGGCACAGAGATCCCCGCCCACAAAAAATAAATCAACCCAAGGATGTCCACACCAAGACACATAGCAATTAAAATGGCAAAAAAAGTAGTGATAAAGAAAAAAAAATAAAGCATCAACAGAAAAGAAGACTGTTACATACAAGGGAAACCTCATATGGCTATCAGTGGATTTTTCAGTGTAGACATTGCAGGACAGAAGAGAGTGGCATGATATATTCAAAGTGCTGAAAGGAAACAACTTATAGCCAAGAATAGTCCCTCCAGTAATGCTTGTTTCAGAATAGAAGAGAGATAAAGAGTTTGCCAGAAAACAAAAGCTAAAGGAGTTCACAACCATTAATTATAATTAATCTAATTACTAATTATATCAACTGGGAAAGATATATTAAATGGAACTTTTGAGAGGAAAGGAGATATGAAAGGTGACAAAGACAAGAAAGGATGAGAGACAATCTCCAGAAACAATAACAAAACAAATAATAAAATGGCAATAAATACATATCTATCAAATATCTTTGAAGGTAAATGAACTAAACACTTCACTCAAAAGACAGAGGTGACAGAATGGATACAAAACAAGACCCATCTATATGTGGCCTACAAGAGACTCATTTTAGACATAAAGACATCTGCAGATTGAAAGTGACAATAGCAATCTCGGAAAGATTTTACTTGTTACCAGCACTGCAGCTCACTTCGTGCATTTTCTTGTCTCCTCAGGTCAATCGGGGCTGGATTATTTTACTGAGGACAGTTTTTTGATCCCCTCCCTAGCTGGTGATCAAGCTTGGTTTTTGCTTTTCTCAGAGTTCCCAAAGATGGGGGTCTTCCATCTTATTCCCTCTGTGAAGGTGGTGACCAAAACCAGAATAGGAGGCTAAGTCCAGTGCTATTCTGAAGCCAAGAAAAATGGAGCCTTCTGAAGTCAAGGCGAGCTTCTTTGAGCCACAAAACCTGCCCAACCTTAGGAGTTGTTCCCATGCCCTGCACTGAAGGGTCAGTGGGGAAAGAGGCAAAAGCCCTTGCCCAGGACAAGGAGGAAACCCATTTAGTGCCCATTTCCTGATCCACAGAGCTCAGCCCTTTCATCAGGTCAAAGATTGTAATATGCTCATGTTTCTCCAGGACATTAATGAAGGACTATGTATCATTCTCTGCCTCCCATTGGCAGATGAGAACATGGGATCATCTGTTCATCTAAGAAGCCTTTGAGCACCTGTTTTGTGAAATATCTTAGCTTGATGTATGGATTAGTGAGAGGGTCATAGAGGAGGTGGCACAACATTTAAAAGCTTAGGCTTTGGGGCTGATGGACCTAAGGTCAAATCACAGCTCTTTTCCAAGGGACTCTCTCTTTCCCACCCTCCCCTGTGTGACCTCTCTGGATGGAATAGAAATGTCCTTCTCCCAAGCAAATACTCGCTAAGGGACATGAGAAAAGGCAGCTTTGGAACAGATAGGCCTGAGCATGGATTTGGTTGAGATCTCATAGCTGGTTGGATTCAGACAACTTAACTTGCATATTGATGTATTATTAATCAGTGCTCCTCTGGTGACAAGGGACAAAAAACCTTCTCAAAACAGCTTAAGCTAAAGAAGAAAATGTATTTTGTCTTGTCTCCAAACTGCAGAAGTGACAGGAGTTTCAAATGAGTGATTTGTGTCCTCATACTCTCTGATTCATATCTCTGCTTGTCTCTGCCTTAGCTTCATTCTTCCAAACAGACATACTTTGTTGCCAGGGACTGTGACTATTGCTAGCAGTGGGCGTACAGACTTCCAATGTCATAACCCAGGGGAAATATTTCTTTCTCCTAACTTTGCTCTATAAGAATCCAGAGAGGGGTGCTTGAGTTGCTCAGTCAGTTAAGTGTCTGACCCTTGATTTCAGCTCTGGTCATAATTTCAGGGTTGTAAGATCGAGCCCTGCATTGCGCTACATGCTGGCTATGGAGCCTGCTTAAGATTCTGTCTCTTCTTCCCTCTCTGCCCCTCCTCCTTATTTCCATTTCAAAAAAAAAAAAAAAACAAAAACAAAAACAAACCAAAGAGTGGGCCATGAGTCCCTCCCTGGAGCAATCAACCATGGCTGACTGGAGGGAAAATATAATTTTCACTGTCAATGTTAATGTCTCCCCATGGCCAGAGAGGGTAAGGTTTGTTAATAGACAAACAGGAAGTGATGGTGTTTTGAAGATGCAAACAATATCATTACAGTCGCCCTTTCACTCCAAAGTGGACATGCATATATATGTACATGCACAGGCACACTCTATTATACTTTGTTTTTAAAAAATTCATTTTACATGATCCACTGCCCTGCATATAGCCAAAGGTACCTGCTTTCACTTTAAGGTGAGACCGCCCAAAGCCATAGCAGAAACAACTTCAAGCCCAGCATATCTGAGGCATTAGTCTTTCTCACCATCAGGTTGCAGTGTTTCTTTTCTTTGTTTTTAATTATATTGTCATTTAAAACATTTTATCAACTCTCATTAAGGATTACCAGCCATATTATATGCCATGATTAGCTTTCTACAAATAACTTCCTTTCTGTGTCAAAATAGTTTCAATGAAATGAAAAATGAAACTGTGTACTAAGCAAAGAAATTTATTAACCATGTTTCAAATTTTATTCCCAAGTTTCTTCAGTTTAATTCATTTCAAATAATGAATTGTATATAAGCAAAAAGTGAAAAAAGCTGCAGTATCCAAGGGGCTTGGGCTTACAAATATTAAAGATGTAGATTTTATTAGATTCATGAACAAAAGTTTAAAAAGCAGTCATAATCTAAAGTAGAAGCTCCCCTTAAATTCTTCAAGTACTACCTTCTTCACAAGTTGAGTAAATTCAGTTTGCTTCATTCTTGGATTCTTCATCAAAATTCACAAGATTTGGAAATTCATCATTGTCACCTTCTCTGATTACTAGTGGTGCTTTTCCATCCATTTTGTTTGGGCAGAGCTTCAGCTAGTTTTCTTAAACTAGTCAGACTGTCTACAGCAATTTGTTTTAAGATATTGGGTAACACTTCTGTCAGGTGATTTGTCTCAGTATGACCTGTAATGGTAAAAGTGTTCACTGCTAAGAATGTCTGAATTTTAGGGTTGTTAAAGTGAATCACTGTTCCTTGATTTGTGAATATATTTACTTCTTCAATATCAGAAATGATATTTATTCCTAACTTCTTTAAGAATAACTGAAGGGTTTTGTTTCTTTTGTTTCTATCATTTGCTGTAGTTGTTCTATAAGCCATCTTATTCAGTGAGAAGTTCTTTTTTCACCAATATGCACCTCTGCTTCCTTTTTATAAGCACCAATTGGCCTTACACAAATGTAAAAGGAGACTCTGAGTGGAAGAGAAAGACCATAAGTAAGAGCATGAAAAGTAAAATGAACAAACAAACAAGCTGTAAAAATAAACTCATTTGTAAAAATCAGTCAAGAGAGCCACAAAAAAGAAGTTTGCAAAATATGACATCATATATTTAGAACTGTTTGGGGGAAGAGAAATAAAGAGTGGGCTCAACTTATGTGAAAACCAACTTAAAATAGACTGCTATATGCATAAGATGTTATACATAAATCTAACGGTGACCACAAATTTAAAAAAAAAAACAGTAACTGTGGGGCATCTGGGTGGCTCAGTCAGTTAAGTGTCTGCCTTGGGCTCAGGTCATGGTCCTAGGATCCTGGGATTAAGCCCCATGTTGGGTTCCCTGCACAGCAGGAGTCTGCTTCTCTCACTTCCCCTCTGACACTTCCCCCTGTTCTTGCTCTCAATTTCTAACTAAACAAACAATTTCTAACTAAACAAACAAACAAACAAAAATTCTTTTAAAAAGCAGTAATAGATAAGGAAAGAATAAGGAAAAAAGCATACAAGTATATCACTGAAGAACGCCAACAAAACATGAAAGAAAACAAGAGAAGAAATGATCATAGAAATACTCCAAAACAACCACAAAACAAATAAAAATGGCAATAAATACATGTCTAACAACAACTACTTGTAAAGTAAATAGGCTAAATGATCCAATCATAAAATGTAGGGAGATAGAGCATATTAAAAAAAAAAAAAAGACCCATCTATATGTGGCTTACAAGAGACTCATTTTATGGTTTCTTTTTCAGATTTTTCTTTAAATTCTAGTTAGTTAACATATAGTGTAATATTGGTTTTAAGAATAGAATTAAATGATTCATCATTTACATATAACACCCAATGCTCAACACACATGCCTTCTGTAATACCCACCAACAACTTAGCCCATCCTCCCCCCACCTACCCTCTATCAACCCTCAGATTGTTCTCTATAGTTGAAAGCCTCTTATAGTTTGATTCCCCCTCTTTTTTCCCCTTTCCACTATATTCATCTGTTTTGTTTCTTAAATTTCACATAAAAGTGAAAATATGGTATTTGTCTTTCTCTGGCTGGCTTATTTTGCTTAGCATAATACACTCTGTGTCCACTCATGTCCTTGCAAATGACAAAATTTTATTCTTTTTTATGGCTAGGTTTTACACACAACACACACACACACACACACACACATTTGTGCTTCTTACATCATTTGAGTCTTGTTGGTAATGCTGCTATAAACATCAAAGTGCATGTGTCCCTTTGAATTAGTATTTTTGCATCTTTCGGGTAAATACCTAGTAATGCAATTATTGAATTATAGGGTAGTTCTACTTGTAACTTTGTGAGGAAACTCCATACTGCTTTCCAGAGTGGCTGCAAGAGTTTGCATTCCCATCAATATTGTAAGAGTGTTCCCCTTTCTCCAATCCTCACCAATATCAGCAGTTTCCTGTGTTGTTAATTTTAATAATTCTGACAGGTGTGAGGTGCTATCTCATCATAGTTTTTATTTGTATTTACCTGATACTGAGTGATGTTGAGCATCTTCTCATATGCCTGTTAGCCATCTGTATGTCTTCTTTGGAAAAATGGCTATTCAAGTCTTCTGCCCTTTTATTAATTGGATTATTTGTTTTTGAGGGGTTGAGTTTGACAAATTCTTTATAAATTTTGGATACTAACCCTTTAACATATATGTCATTTGTAAATATATTCTCCAAAATAGGACAAAGAGGGTCACTGGAACATAATAAAGGGGACTATCCAACAAAAAATATCTAATAATTGTAAATAATTATGACCTCAAAACGGGAGCACCCAAATACATAAAATACTTAATAACAAACTTCAAGTAACTAATAAATAGTAATACACTAATACCAGGGGACTCTTAATGTCACTTCCATCAATGGACAGATCATCCAACAAAAAAAAATCAACAAGGCAAATGTGAATTTGAATGATAAACTGGACCAAACAGATTTAAGAGATATATTCAGAACATTCCATCTTAAAATGGCAGAATACAGATTCATTTCAAGGACACATGGAACATTTTCCAGAATAGATCACATGTTAGGCCACAAAACAAGTCTCAACAAATTGAAAACAATCAGTCATACCATGCATATTTTCTGTACACTATGCATAAAACTAGAAGTCAACTACAAGAAAAAATCTGAAAAGACCACAAATAACATGCTGCTAAACAACAAATAAGTCAACCAAGGAATCAAAGAAGAAATTTTAAAATTTCACAGATACAAATTGACATTAAAAACACAATGGTTCAAAACCTTTGGGGTGCAAGGAAAGTGGTTCTAAGAGGGAAGTTTATACAAATACAGGCCTAACTCAAGAAGCAAGAAAAATCTCAAATAAACAACCTAAATTTACACCAAAAGGAGCTAGAAAAATAACAACAAACAAAATTTCAAACCAGGGAAATGAAGGAAATAATAAAGATGAAAGCAGAAATAAATAATACAGAAACTAAAAGAAAATAAATAGTATTAGTAGAACAGATCAATGAATCAGGAGCTGGTCCTTTGAAAAAATGAACAAAATGGTTAAAACTTTACCCAGACTCATAAAAGAGAGAGAGAGAGAGAGAGAGAGAGAGAGACCAAATTAAACAAAATCTCAAATGAAAGAGAAGAGACAAAAACTAGGACAGAAGAAACACAAATAATTGTAAGGCAGTATTATTAAAATTATATGCCAACAAATTGGACAACCTGGAAGAAACAGATAAATTTCTATAAACATGTAAACTACCAAAGCCAAAGCTGGAAATAAATACAAAATTTGAACAAAACAATTACCAGCAAAGAAATTGAATCAGTAATCAAAAAGTACTCAACAAACAAAAGCCTAGGACAAGACAGAATCACAAGAAAATTCTACCAAACATTTTAAGAAGAGTTAATACCTATTTATCTTAAACTATTACACAACAATAGGAGAGGAAGAAAGCTTCCAAATTCATTCTATGGGGCCAGTATCACCCTGATACTAAAACCAGATAAAGACGCCAAAAGAGAAAGAGAGAGATAACTATAGGCAATATTTCTAATAAACATAGATGCAAAAATCTTCAACAAAATATTGCCAAACCAAATCCAACAATACCTTAAAAAAATTACCATGATCAAGTATGATTTATTCCCAGGTTGCAAGTGTGGTTCAGTATCTGCAAAACTGGACAGAAAGATGATATACATCCCATCAATAAGAGAAAGGATAAAAATTGTATGGCCATTTCAATAGACAAGGAAAAAGCATTTGATGGAGTACAATATCCATTCATGATAAAAACCTTCAACAAAGTAGGTCTAGAAGGAACATACCTCAACATAATGAAGGCTATCTATGAAAGACCCACAGCAAACATCATATTCAATGGGGAAAATCTAAGAACTTTTACCATAAGGTCAGGAACAAGACAATGAGGTCAATTCCCACCACTTTTACTCAACATAGTCCTACAAGTCCTAGCCATGGTTATTCAACAACAAAAAGAAGTAAAAGTCATTTAAATTAGAAAGGAAGAAGTAAAATTTTCACTATTTGCAGATGACTTGGTACTATATATGGAAAACCTTAAAGACTTCATCAAAAAACTACTACAATTGATAACCACATCCAGTAACATTGCAAAATTAAAAAAAAAAGGTATAGAAATTTGTTGCATTAATATACACTAATAATGAACCAAAAGAAATTGAAATTTTAAAAAATCTCATTTCTACTCACAGCAAATATAATAAAATATCTAGGAATATACTTAACCAACTAGGTGAAAGAAAAAAAAACCTGAAAACTAGAAAACAGTAGTGAAAGAAATTCAAGACAATGAAAAAAGTGGAAAGACATTCCATGCTCATGAGTTGGAAGAAAAAATATTGTTAAATTTCTATAGAACCCAAGCATTTAATGAAATCCCTATCTTAATGCTAACAGCAATTTTCACAGAGCTGGAACAAGCAATCCTAAAATATGTATGGAACCACAAAAGACTTCAAATAGCCAAAGCAGTCTTTAAAAATAGAAACAAAACTGGAGGAATTACAATTCTAAACTTCAAGTTACATTACAAAGCTGAAGCAAACAGCACAGTATGTTAGTCTTCACAAAAATAGACACATAGATCAATGGAACAGAATAGAAAACAAAGAAATGAGCCCACAATTATATGATCAATCAGTGTTTGACAAATCAGGAAAGAATATCCAATGGGAAAAAGGCAGTCCCTTCAACAAATTGTACTGGGAAAACTGGACTGTAACATGCAGAAAAATGAAACTGGACCACTTTCTTACACCATAAACAAAAGTAAACTCAAAGTGGATGAAAGCCCCAAATGTAAGACCTGAAACCACAAACAAACAAACAAACAAACAAAAAACACAAGAAACCACAGGAAGAGCAATTTTCTGACATTGGCCATAGGAACATTTTTCTAGATATGGCTTCTTTGTCAAGGGAAATAAAAGCAAAAAATAAACTATTGAGATTACATTAAAATACAAAGTTTCTGCTGAGCAAAGGAAACAATTGACAAAACTAAAAGACAGGGGCGCCTTGGTGGCTCAGTGGGTTAAGCCGCTGCCTTCGGCTCGGGTCATGATCTCAGGGTCCTGGGATCGAGTCCCATATCAGGCTCTCTGCTTGGCAGGGAGCCTGCTTCCCTCTCTCTCTCTCTGCCTGCCTCTCTGCCTACGTGTGATCTCTCTCTCGCTGTCAAATGAATAAATAAAATCTTAAAAAAAAAAAAAAAAACTAAAAGACAACCAACACAGGAGAGGAGGGGCAAGATAGTGGAGAAGTAGGAGACCCTGTTTCAACCGGTACCCTAAAGTGACTGAATTATCTACCAGAACACACTGAACACCCATAAATCAACCTGAGATATAGGATTATACACTTCTGGATCTCTATGGGGTTAGAAGACATCAGTGGAAAGGTAAAGTTGAGTGGGAACAATCAGACTGATATCAGAGGATAAACAGAATGGGGAGGGAACAACCAGAAGTCACCCATTAGAAAGTAATACCCCAATACAAAAGTGCCTTGTGACTGAGGATGAGCATTAACTTGGAGTCTGGTTAAAAGCACTCAAAAAGAGCAAAAGATCTTAAGGGGCAACTAGCAGAGTTAGGCAGTCTTGGGCACAGGTCTAAGCCATAGTCTGAGGATGGCCACTACCAGTGACCACCTGTGTCAGAGAGAATGTGGGGAACCCCTGGTGTTGGGCCACTTGTGTCAAGGCTCTGCTGGGCACACTCCTGGTACCCCATGAAGCAGTCTGGTGACACTTTCAGCCTGCAATCCCTAGAAATTTTGCACACTGAGCAACCGAGGTCTGTGCTACTCCTCTCTCACCCCTGAGAAAACTCCATGTGGGTGTGGTTTTATTGGCACAGGGGTGCAAAGACAAGCGGGCTCTTTGGGAGACCTCTGAGATGATGGCTGGGGACTTGCTCTGCCTGTGGGAGGTTGCACTGTTCAGAAGAGTTTGCAGAGGGGGTGTCTGTGTTCTGGGTCACTCAGAAGGGAGCAGACTGAGGCTTCTCTCTGAGACAGAGGTCTGGGTACAGTTTGCTATCCACAAAACCCCTGAAAAGTCACAAAAACCCACCAAAGAAAAAACCTCCAGAGAACAAAAGCCTGAAAAACAGTTTTCCACAGAGCCAAGCTCCATGATAGGGGGCAGGAGGATTCCACCAAAGCAAGACTGCCTGAAGAACAATACGGCAGGTCCCTCCCCCAGGGAGCCAGCCAAAAGAAGGGGAGGACAACCACCACAGTGTCCCCATAAAAATGTAAAACCTCCAAATCAGGGGAAAACAATATATGAAGCTCCCATATTGCCCTAAAACCTGTATATTTCATAGATAAACTTTAATTTTTAATTCATTCTCATTATTCTTGTTCTTTTTAATTTTTTTAACCTACTTACCATTACAACTAGAGGCTTAATACAACACATTTCATTATAACCTTTTAACTTGAACTTTTTCATACATATATCTGTTTTTTTTTTCATTTCTATTTTTTTTAATATACACATAGATATAAGATTCAAGGTAATCCTCTTTCCCTAATCAATACAACCCCTATTATATAAACCAGTTTTATTCTTCCTTTATCTTTGGAAAGTTGAGTTCTTTAACAAAGATAATCAAGATACACCCAGGAAGAATTAAAATAAGTTTCCTGGCCCACATTAAGGATTTATAAACACCCTCCAATCTTTTTCTTCTGTCAGTCTTTCTGTGTTTATGTTTTTGTTCTGGTATTATATAAATTCTATCCTTGGGGTTCGTTTTGTCTTGGTTCTTCTTCTTTTTTTTTTCCTTGTCATTAACATTTGTTGGTCTTTCTGTATGTCCGTTTTTGTTTGTTTACCTTATAAATCTTACCTTTGGGGCCCATTCTGCTGGGTCTTCTCTTTCTCTCTCATTCTCTCTTTTTTCTTTTTTCTTTCATTTTGGTGGTGACTTCTGATTGCTCAGAAGCATGCAAGGTTGCAACTTGCCTGGATCATGGTTGATATATACAACTATACATCCCCTCAACCACCTCTGACCAAAATGACTAGGAGGAGGAATACCTAAAAAAGGAAAAAATTAGAGACTGTGCCCTCTCCAACAAAACTATTGGATATGGACATAAATAGCATGTCAGAAGGGGAATTCAGTGTAACAAATATCCAGGCAATGGCTAGGTTGGAGAAAATCATTAGTGACAACATAGAATCCATAAAGGAAAAACAGAAAGCTGCCCAGGAAGAAGTTAAAAATGTTATCAATGAGATCCAATATAATCTAAATACTCTACTAACTAGGATATCCAAGTCAGAAGATAGAATTAGTGTTCTAGAAGACAAACTGATAGAGAAAAAGGACCAGGAGGAGGCATGGATCAAACAGGTTAGAAGTCAAGAAAGCAGAATTAGGGAAATAAATGATGCCATGAAATATTCCAACGTCAGAATTACTGGGATCCCTGAGGGCATGGAGAAAGAAAGAAGACTAGAAGACGTAGTTGAAAAAATTCTGAATGAAGAATTTCCCAGTGTGGGAAATGGAACCTGCATTCATGTCCTAGAAGTAGAAATAACACCCCCAAAGATCAAGGAACCTAGAAAGACCTTGAGGCACTTGACTGTGAGATTGATGAATCATAATTGTAGACAAGAGCTTTCAAGAGCAACTAGGGGAAGAGATTCCTTAATACAGAGGAAGTTCCATCAGAATAATGTCAGACCTATCCACAGAAACCAGGCAAGACAGAAGGGACTGGCAAGATATATTCAAGGCACTAAATGAGAAAAACATGCAGTCAAGAATACTTTATCCAGCAAGGTTGACATTCAAAATGGATGGAGAGATAAAGAGTTTTCAAGACCGGCAAGGTTTTAAAGAGTATGTGACCACTAAGCTGACACTATGAGAGATATTAGGGAGGGTTATCCAACAGAAGAAAGAACTGAAGAGTGTCATGTAACAGAAATTGACAGAAACAATCTATAGAAACAAGGACTTCACAGGCAACATGATGTCAATAAAAACATATCTTTCAATAATTACTCTCAATATGAATGGCCTAAACTCTTCCATAAAATGAAACAGGGTTGCAGATTGGATAAAATGGCAGGACACATCCATATGTTGTCTATAAGAGACCCATTGCGAACCTAAGGATACATCCAGACTGAAAGTGAAGGGATAGAGAAGCATCTTTTGTGCCAATGGGCCCCAAAAGAAAGCTAGGGTAGCAATTGTCATATCAGAGCAATTAGATTTTAAACTGAAGACTGTAGTCAGAGATACAGAAGGACAGTACATAATTCTTAAAGTGTCTCTCTACCAAGAATATCTAACAATTGTAAATACTTATGCCCTCAATATGAGAGCAGCAAAATACATAAAACAACTGTTAACCAAGATAAAGAGTTATACTGATATGAATACATTACTAGTAGGGGATCTTATCATGCCAGTCTCAGTAATAAACAGATCATCCAAGCAGAAAATCAATAAAGAAACAAGAGCATTGAATGACACATTGGACCAGATGGAACTCATAGATATATACAGACATTCCACCTTAAAATAACAGAATCCTCATTCTTCTCTAGTACACATGGAACTTTCTCCAGAATAGACTGCATACTGAGTCACAAATTAGGGCTTAACTGATACCAAAAGACTGAGATTTTCCCCTGCACATTCTCATACTGCAATGCTTTGAAACTAGAACTCAATAACAAGAAAAAGTTTAGACCAGCCTGCTTAAGAATGTTTGGATCAATCAGGAAATCAAAGAAGAACTTAAACAGTTCATGGAAACCAATGAGAATGAGGACACATCAGTCCAAAATCTATGGGATACAGCAAAGGTGGTCCTAAAGGGCAAATACATAGCATCCATGCCTCACTTAAAAACAAAACAAAACAAAACAAACAAAAACAGGAAAAACCAGAAAAATCCAGAATACACCAGCTCTCTTTACACTTTAAAGAGCTGGAGAATCAAAACAAATTAAGCCAACCCCACACACAAGAAGGGAAATAATCGAGATTAGAGCAGAGATCAATGAGATAGAAATTAGAGATACAGTAGAACACATTAACGAAACTAGAAACTGGTTTTTTGAAAGAATCAATAAGATCGATAAACCATTGGCCAAAGTAATCCAAAAGAAAAGAGAGAGGACCCAAATTAATAAAATTATGAATGAAAAGGAAGACATCATGACTAACACCAAGGAAATAGAAACAATCATCAGAAATTATTACCAACAATTATATGCCAATAAGTTAAGCAACTTAGACAAAATAGATGCATTCCTGGAAACCAACAAAAAAAAAAAAAAAAAAAAAAAAAACTTCCAAAACTGAAAGGAAGAAATTGACAGTGTGAATAGACCATTATCTAGTAACAAGATTAAAGAAATAATTAAAAACCTCCCAAAAACAAGAGCCCAGGACCTAACACATTCCCAGGGAAATTCTACCAAACATTCAAAGAAGAAATAATACCGATTCTCCTGAAGCTTTTTAAAAGATAGAAGCAGAAGTATAACTGCCAAACCAACATTACCCTAATACCAAAACCAGGAAAGACCCCATCAAAAAGGAGAATTTTAGACCAATATCCATGATGAACATGGATGTCAAGATTCTTAACAAGATCCTAGCTAATAGGTTCCAAAAGTACATTAAAAAGATTATCCACCAAGGCCAGGTGGGAATTATCCCTGAGTTGCAAGGGTGGTTCACATTTGCAAATCAATCAATGTGACAGAACAAATCAATAAGAGGAGAGAGAGGAACCACATGGTCCTCTCAATTGGTGCAGAAAAAGCATTTTACAAGATACAGCACCCATTCCTGATTAAAACCCTTCAAAGTATAGGGATAGAGGGAACATTCCTTAACTTCACAGAATCTATCTATGATAAACCCACAGCAAATATCCTCAATGGGGAAAAGCTTAAAGCATTCCCTTTGAGATTAGGAAAATGACAAAGATGCCCACTCTCACCACTCTTGTTCAACATAGTACTAGAAGTCCTAGCAACAGCAATCAGACAACAAAAAGAATTAAAACGTATTCAAACTTGCAAAGAAGAAGACAAACTCTCTTCACAGAGGACATGATACTTTATATGGAAAACCCAAAAGATTCCACCCCAAACTACTAGAGATAATATAACAATTCAGTAATGTGGCAGGATAAAAAATCAGTGTACAGAAATTATTTGCTTTCTTATACATCAACAATGAAATATAAAAAGAGAAATTAGAGAATCAAGTCCATTTACCTTTTTACCATTTACCATAGCACCAAGAACGATAAGATACCTGGCAATAAACTTAACCAAAGAGGTAAGGATCTGTACTTGAAGGACTACAGAAGACTCATGAAAGAAATTGAAGAAGACACAGTAAGATGGAAGACCATTCCATGCGCATGGATCAGAAGAATAAACATTATTAAAATGTCTATACTGCCTATAGCAATCTATACTTTCTATGCCCTTCTGATCAAAATTCCACCAGCATTTTTCAAAGAGCTGGAACAAACAATTCTAAAATTTATATGGAAACTGAAGAGACCCTGAATTGCTAAGGACTGAAAATATGCAGGGAATGATCCCAATCTTTTGATACCAGTTGAGACCTGATTTAGGACCCAGGATGTGACCTATTCTGGAGAATGTTCTGTTGCTTTGGGATGAAATGTTCTGAATATAACTGTGATGTACATCTGGTCCAGTGTGTCATTTAAGGCCTTTATTTCCTTGTTGATCTTTTGCTTGGATGATCTGTCCATTTCAGTGAGGGGAGTGTTAAAGTCCCCTACTATTATTGTATTATTGTCGATGTGTTTCTTTGATTTTGTTATTAATTGGTTTATATAGTTGGCTGCTCCCATGTTGGGTGCATAGGTATTTACAATTGTTAGATCTTCCTGTTGGACAGACCCTTTGAGTATGATATAGTGTCCTTCCTCATCTCTTATTATAGTCTTCGGCTTAAAATCTAATTGATCTGATATAAGGATTGCCACCCCAGCTTTCTTCTGATGCCTATTAGCATGGTAAATTGTTTTCCACCCCCTCACTTTAAATCTGGAGGTGTCTTCACATCTAAAATGAGTTTCTTGAAAGCAACATATAGATGGGTTTTTTTTAATCCATTCTGATACCCTGTGTCTTTTCTGAATTGCTATGGAAATGCTAAAAAAGAAAAACAAAACCGGGGGCATCATATTTCCTGACTTCAAGCTTTACTGCAAAGCTGTGATCACCAAGACAGTATGGTACTGGCACAAAAGCAGACACATAGACCAGTGGAACAAAGTAGAGAGCCCAGATATGGACCTGTAAATCTATGGTCAACTAATCTTCAACCAAGCAGGAATAAATATACAGTGGAAAAAAGACAGTATCTTCAACAAATGGTGCTGGGAAAATTAGAGAGCTATGTATAGAAGAATGAAACTCGACCATTCTCTTACACCATACACAAAGATAAACTCTAAATGAATAAAAGGTCTCAACATGAGGCACAAACCTATTAAAATCCTGGAGATGAACATAGGTAGTAAGCTCTTCGATATTGGCGGCATCAGCTTCTTTCAAGACATGTCTCCAAAGGCAAAGGAAACAAAATTGGAAATGAACTTTTGGAATTTAATCAAGATCAAAAGCTTCTGCACAGCAATAGAAACAGTCCACAAAACAAAGAAACAACCCAGGGAGTGGGAAAAGATATTCACAAATGACACTACAGGCAAAAGGCTGATATCCAAGACCTATAAAGAGCTCCTCAAACTAAACACACACAAAACAGATAATAACATCACAAAATGGGTACAAGACACAAATGCACGACACAAATAGATACTTCTCCACAGAAGACATACAAATGGCTAACAGACATATGAAAAAATGTTCATCATCATTAGCCATCAGGAAGATTCAAATCAAAACCATATTGAGAAACCAGTTTAAACCAGTTAGAATGGCTAAAATTAGTAAGACAGTAAACAACAAGTGTTGGAGAGGATGTGAAGAAAAGGGAAACTTCTTACACTGTTGTGGGTATGCAAGTTGGTGCAGCCACTTAGGAAAACAGTAGTGGAGATTCCTTAAGAAATTAAAAATAGAACTACCCTATGACCCTGAAATTGCACTACTGGGTATTTACCCCAAAGATACAGATGTAGTGAAAAGAAGGGCCATCTGTACCCTAATATTCATAGCAGCAATGGCCATAGCTGCCAAACTGTGGAAAGAGCAAAGATCCCCTTCAACAGATGAATGGATAAAGAAGATATGGTCCATATACACTGTGGAATATTATGTCTCCATCAGAAATGATGAATACCCAACTTTTGTAGCAACATGGACGGGACTGGAAGAGATTATGCTGAGTGAGATAAGTCAAGCAGAGAGAATCAATTATCATGTAGTTTCACTTACTTGTGAGCATAAGGAATAACATGGAGGACATTGGGATATGGAGAGGGGAAATGAGTTTAGGGGGAAATTGGAGGGGGAGATGAACCATGAGAGACTATGGACTCTGAAAATCAATCTGAGGGTTTTGAAGAGGCAGGGGGTGGGAGGTTGGGTGAGCCTGGATGGCACGTATTGCATGGAGCACTGGGTGTGGTTCATAAACAATGAATTTTGGAATAGTGGAAAAAATTAAATGAAATTTTTTAAAAAGGCAACCTACAGAATGGGAGAGGATATTTGCAAATGACATATCCAATAAAGAGACATATCCAAAATATATAAAGAATTCATACAACTAACACTCAAAAAACAAATAATTGAATTTAAAAATGTGAGGAAACCTTAAATGGACTTTATTTTTTCCCCAAAGAAGACATCAAAATGGCCAACAGACATAAAAAATGCCCACCATCATTCATCATCAGGGAAATGGAAATCAAAAGTACAATGATACACCACTTCACACCTGTCAGAATGACTCAAATCAACAACACAAGAAACAACAGTTGTTGGCAAGGATATGGAGAAAAATGGAACCTTGTGCACTGTAGATAGAAATGTAAGCTGTGGTAGGTACTGTGGAAAACAGTATAGTGTTTGCTCAAAAGATTAAAAATATAGCATCAAAATAGAAGTGTTGGTGAAGGAGATAAGAAGGTGGAGTAGTAGGATGTCCGTAGGATTGTTTCACCTTTGGAACAAAGCTAATTAAATATCAAATCATTCTGAATACCCAAGAAATCGATCTAAGGACTGACACAACTAGCTCAACAACTAGAGGGAGACAAGAGGCTATATCATAGAAAGTAGGAGGTGCAGAGATGTGATTTGGGGGATAAATATATTGTTGGTCCTGTGAAGAGAAGGAAGTCTTTGTCACAAATTGAGAAGAGAGAAAGGGGGAAGCACACAGGGGAACCCATGAGGAAAACACTTCCCAATAGCCATTGACTCAGAAAACAAGAGAGACTGATTTTAGTGAGTTTTTAGAACCAGTGGGGCTCAAAGACTGAAGTATTATGTGCTTGTGGTGTAGCCAGTGAGGATTCCTGAGGGTGCTGCAGTGCTATTGTGGAGAAGGAGGACAGATAGCCTGGGAGCAGATGACATAATCTGAGAATCCCCTGGGACACATTGGGAGTGATTATTCTGAGTTCTTGGACTGCATGTAGGACAGGCGGCATTGACCCCTGGGGACAAAAGAGCTGGCACATGTTATTAACCTTTCCCAGCCTTCAACATAGATACAGAGACACCTATTGAAGGCAGCTAACCTGGAAGCCAACTCTTTGCTGCACTTTACTCCAAACTCCACATCCCTGTACATTGGTGCAACTGCCCTTCTGGGACAAACCTGCATCAGTCCCAGCATGGTGAGATACACCCCCCAGGGAGCAGTGTGGGTCTGTACAATACCAGGTCCTTAAAGTTTGGAATTTTTGGTAGATTTTAGGGGGATTTTTTTTGTTTTGTTTTGTTTTTTATTTTAAGCTTAGAGTGTTTTTTTAAAGATTTTATTTATTTATTTGAGAGAGAGAGAGAGAGAACATGAGAGAAGAGAGGTCAGCGGGAGAAGCAGACTCCCTGCCAAGCAGGGAGCCTGATGTGGGCCTCGATCCTGGGACTCCAGGATCATGACCTGAGCTGAAGACAGTCGCTTAACCAACTGAGCCACACAGGCGTCCCTAAGCTTAGAGTTTTAAAGTTGAGCCTGACTGCCTGGGAGGGAAGAGTGTTGCACAGTGCTACTGAGCAGCCAGACAGTCCAGAAACAGACAGGGTGAAGGCAGTAATCTGAGGGATGCCTGGGATACAAGAGAGGAGATAGTTTGTTCCCTTGGGATTGTCATCCAGACAATGGTGGGCAAGAATTTCCCTCTTGAAGGACAAAGGACTTGGCTGGGGCTATTTCTTTCCCTACTTTTCAGCATAAACTAATATCAGTAAGCAGTACAGCACAACACTGGCAGCTTAAACTACTTGCACCAAACTCTGCTCAACTGTGCTCTATAGGTGCTGATTTTCTGGAGCAAGTGTACTTCAGAAACAGTTCAGCAGGCTCCTTCCCAGAAAACCAGAACAACTCCTCCCCCTCACCTGTCTACTGACCATAGAGTCCTGCAAAGTTTCAGTTCTAGTGGAAATAGTGTTGGGTTTCCTTTAACAAGCGTACCAAAGCACACTTACTTAAAATTAGCTGCCTTCTGGCCAAAATCCAAACTCTCCATACTAGAGGAAAAGAAAACTCTACAGAGGATGGAACTAAGGGAAAGAGCAGCCAAAGTAGAGCATCAGAATGCACACAGCACACACCAGATATACTTCCTGAAATACCAGGCTCTGGACAATATATGATCTCTTCATTATAAAGCCACCATTCTTAGGAGAAGGAAACAAAATAGGCTTTCCTAATACACAGAAGACAGATACCTAGAAAAAAAATACCAAGACAGAAGAATTCATCCCAAAAATAAAAGAACAAGGATAGGTCAACCAGGGATCTAATTGAACAGATATAGGTAATATGCTTGATCCAGAATTTAAAGCAACAATCTAGGATACTAGCTGGGCTTGAGACATCAGGGAGTCCCTTACTGCAGAGACAAAAGACCTAAAAACTAAACAGGCCAAAAGGAAAAATGCAAAAGCCAAGATGCAAAACTGATGGTATACAATGATCACAAGGTTGGAAGAAACAGGAGAATGAAAAAGTGATATAGAAGACAAAGTTTCAGAAAATAATGAAGCTGAAAAAAGAAGGGAAAGAAAAAATATAAGATCAGGAATATATACTTAGTGAATTCAGTGACTCCATATAGTGCAATAGCATTCATATCATAGAAGTCCCAGAAGAAGAGAGTGAAAAGGGGGTAGAAGGATTATGGAAGGAACTTATACCCAAATATTACCTTCATCTTGGGAAGGAAACAGACATCTAAATCCACAAGGCATAGATAACTCCCATGAAAATCACTGAAAACAGGCCAACACCAAGACATATTGTAGCTAAATGTGCAAAATATAGAGATACATAATAAATCCTAAAAACAGGAAGACAAAAGAAGTCCCTGAATTATAAGGGAAGACAAATAAAGTTAGCAGCAGATCTCTCCACAGAAATTTGGCAGGCCAGAAGAGGACATCATGGTATATTTAATGTGCTGAATGGGAGAAATCTCTGGTCAAGAATAGTCTACCTAGCATTGCTGTCATTCAGAATAGAAGGTGAGATAAAGAGTTTCCCAGACAAACAAAAATTAAGCAGTTCATGACCACTAAACCCACTCTTCAAGAAATATTGAGTGGGAAAGGAAGACCAAAAGCAAAGAAGACTAGAAAGGAACAGAGAAAATCTCCCAAAACAATGATAAAGCAAGTAACAAAATGACACTAAATTTATATCTATCAATAATTACTCTGAACGTGAATGGATTAAATACTCCATTTGAAAGACATAGGGTGTCTTGGATGAAAAGAAAAAGACTCATCTATATGCTGCCAACAAGAGAATCATTTTAGACCTAAAGAAACCTGCAGATTGAAAGTGAGAGGATGTAGAAATATTTACTGTGCAAATGGACATCAAAGGAAAGCCAAAATAGCAATACTTATATTAGACAAACTAGATCTTAAAGCAAAGACTGTACTGAGATAAAGAAGGGCAGTATATCATACTAAAAGGGTCTATCCAATAAGATCTAACAAATATAAATATTTATGCACCCAACTTGGGTGCATCCAAGTATATAAATCAACTAATAACAAATATAAAGGAACTCATTGATAATAATAAAATAAGAGTTGGTGGAAAAATAAGACTAGGTGGCAGGTACCTTTAATAACCCACTTACATAAGTGGACAGGTTAACTAATCAGAAAATAAACAAAGAAACAAGGGCTTTGAGTGACACACTGGACCAAATGGACTTAACAGATAGATTCAGAACATTTCATCCTGAAGCAGCAGAACAGATTATTTTCATGTGCACATGGGACATTCTCCAGAATAGATAACATACAAGGTAAAAAATCAGGCCTCAACAAGTACAAAAAGACAAATCATGCCATGCATTTTTTTTCTGACCACAATGCTGTGAAACTTGAAATTAACCACAAAACAAAACTTGGAAAGACCAAAACACACGGAGGTTAAAGAACTTCCTATCAAAAAATGAATGGGTCAACCAGGAAATTAAAGAAAAAAAATGTCTGTACATATACAAATGATATATGGATATAGAAGAAATTATACAGACAAACACACACACACACACACACACACATACACACACACACACACACGTTAATGAAAACATGACAGCCCCAAACCTTTGCAATGCAGCAAAAGTGGTCATGAAAGGGAAGTATATAGCAACACGTGCCTGCCTCAAGAAGCAAGAAAAATCTCAAATATGCAACCTGACCTTACACCTAAGGGACTTAGAAAAAGAACAACAAACGAGGAAGAAATGAAATGAAGAATATAACAAATGAATGAATTAGAAACAAACAAAAAAACTGTACACCAGATCAATGAAAGCAGGAGCAGGGTCTTTTTTAGAATATAAAATTGATAACCTCCTAGCCAAAGTTATCAAAAAGAAAAGAGAAAGAACCCAAGTAAATAAAATCATGAAGAAGAGAGGAGAGATCACAACCAACATGACGGAAATACAAACAATCATAAGAGAATATTATGAGAAATTATATGGCAACAAATTGGACAATCTGAAAGAAATGGATAAATTCCTAGAAACATACAAACTACAAAAACTGAAATAGGAAGAAATAGAAAACTTTAACTGACCCATAACCAGCAAAATGATTAAATCAGTAATTGAAAATCTCCCAAAAACCAAACATCCAGAGCCAGATGGCTTTTCAAGGGAAGTCTACCAAACATTTAAAGAAGAGTTAATACCTAATCTTAAACTGTTTCAAAAAATAGAAATGGATGGATAACTTTCAAACTCATTCTGAGACCAGCAATTTCTTGATTCCAATACCAGACAGACTCCATAAAAAAAAGGGAATTATAGGTCAATATCCCTGATTAATATGAATGCAAACATTCTTAACAAAAGATTAGCATATTGAATCCAACAATACAGTAAAAGAATTATTCACTACAATCAATTCAGATTTATTCCTGGGCTGCAAGAGTTGGTTCCATATTCATATATCAAACAATGTGGTGTACCGCATTAATAAAATAAAGGCTAAGAAGCATATGATCATCTCAGTAGATGAAAAAAAAAAGAGGATTTGACAAAGTACAGTAACCATTCTTGATTAAAAAAAAAAAAAAAGCCTTGGTGAAGTAGGAACAGAGGCAACATACCTCAACATCATAAAGGCCATATACAAAAGACCCACAGCTAATATTGTCCTTTTTGGGAAAAAACTGAGAGCTTTTACTCTAAAGTCAGAATAGGACAAGAATATACACTCTTACTACTATAATTTAATGTAGTATTAGAATTCCTAGACTCAGCAATCAGACACAAAAAGAAATAAAAAGCATGTAAATAGGCAAGGAAGTGGGGAGCCTGGGTGGTTAAGTGGGATAAGCCTCTGCCTTCAGCTCAGGTCATGATCCCAGGGTCCTGGGATGGAGCCCCATATTGGGCTCTCAGCTCCACAGAGACCCTGTTCCCCCTCCCTCAGCCTGCCTCTCTTCTCTGCCTACTTGTGATCTCTGTCAAGTGAATAAATAAAATCTAAAATCTAAAAAATACCAAAATATAAATAGGCAAGAAAGAAGTCAAACTTTCACTACTCACACTTGACATGATACTTTATATAAAAAAGCATAAAAGAGGGGTGTCTGGGTGGCTCACTGGGTTAAGCCTCTGCCTTTGGCTCAGGTCATGATCTCAGGGTCCTGGGATCAAGCTCCCCCCATCAGGCTGTCTGCTCAGCAGGGAGCCTGCTTCCTCTCCTCTCTCTCTCCACCTGCTTCTCTGACTACTTGTGATCTCTGTCTGTCAAATAAATAAATATTTTTTTTTAAAAAGAAGTTGTGGTATGTATATAGAATGGAATATTATTCAGCCACAAAAAGAATGAAATTTTTTCCATTTGCAATGATATGGATGGAGCTAGAGTGTATGATGCTAAGTGAAATAAGTCAGTCAGAGAAAGACAATTACCATATGATTTCACTCATATGTGGAATTTAAGAAATGAAACAGACAAATATAGAGGCAAAAAAAAAAGATGATGCAAAGTATAAAACAGATCCTCAACTATAAAGAACAAACTGAGGGTTCCTAGAGGGGAGGTGGGTGGGGGAATGTGTTAAATGTGTGATGGGTATTATGGAGGGCACTTGTGATGAGCACTGAGTCTTATATATAAGTGATGAATCACAATATTCTTCTTCTGAAACTAATATTACACTATACATTAGGTAACTGGATATAAATTTAAACTTGAAACAATAAATAAATAAATAAATAAATAAATAAATAAATAAATGTAGAACTACACAAATCCAGGAATCACACTACTAGGTATTTAACCAAAAAATACAAAAACACTAACTCAAAGGGATACATGTATCCCTGTGTTTATTGCAGCATTATTTGCAATAGCTAAGCTCTGGAAGCAACCCATTTCCATTGATAGATGAATGGATAAAGAACATGTGGTACATATACACAATGAAATATTATTCAACCATAAATAAGAATGAAATCTTGTCATCTGCAAAAATTCACATAGAGCTTATGACTATAATGCTAAGGGAAATATTTCAGTCAGGAAAAAAACAAATACCATACGATTCCACTTATATGTGAAAAAAAAAAAGAAAACAATACAATGAGGAAGATGAGAGAGAGAGAGAGAGAGAAACCACAAAACAGACTCTTTAAGTATAGAGAACAGACTGATGGTTGCCAAAGTAGTGGTGAGTGGGGTCATATGTGAAGTAGGTGATAGGGATTAAAGAGTATATTTATCATGATGAGCACTTAGTAATTTATGGAACTGTTGAATCACTATATTGTACATCTGAAAGTAATGTAACACTCAGTGTTCTGTATACTGGAATTAAAATTTAAAAACATAAAAAGATATATCTTCAAATATTCAAAAATTAGAAAGCGTATGATAATTTTTCATAAATCAAATTATTAATTAAATTTTTATTTTGTGTTTCAGATGTTGAAGAAGTATGTGCCTTTTCCAGACTTTGAAATATAATTTTCAAGGACAATTTTTCAGAATAAAAAAATCACTATGACAATACTCTCAAGATTGTGGTGAACAGCAAAAGATTTACGCACAATGTTTTTCTCATCATAGGAGGTAAATCCAGAAGTTTTTTTTTTTTTCTCCTATTGTCAACACGCTGTTAAGAATTTTTTTAAAGCATTTATTTATTTATTTGAGAGAGAGAGAGAGACAGACAGAGAGTGTGGGGAGGATCAGAGGGAGATGAAGAGGGAGAGAAGCAGACCCCCAACTAAGCATGGAGTCCAACACAGGGCTTGATCTCACTACCTCAAGGTCATGACCTAAGTGAAATCAAGAGTTGGATGCTTAATAGACTGAGCTATCCAGGCACCCCTGCTGGTTAATAATTTTTAAGTCAATATATGAATTAAAATATCTCACTTTTAATATAAGAAGCTAATTCCACCAAATTAGCATTTACAATACCAAATCCCATTCCCAGTACACATTCCAATAATGTTTTCTGTAAAAATAAAAACAAACAAACAAACAAACAAAAACCCAGAAAGTAGCAATTGCACACATGCAAACTAATGAGGTATTTGAACTAGAAGAGAATTCCCATCTCAGCAGGATGGTGTAAATCTGTGCTCTGTGGCATCTTCCAGTCTGGGGAACCAGCTGGGAATGATTAAAACCTTTGAATTTGGCTTCTATGAACTTGGTTCCTTGTAAATGAATAAGAAAAAAACATGCTCTTCTTTATGATGGATTTAACTAAGGCATGGCTACATGAATCTAAAACTGTAGGTTATGTTAGTCAGCTCAATCAAATATCCAGTATATTCAGTGGCCAAAAATCCCAAGAAATGATACATTTTTAATAGTCCAAAAAACATTCATAGTTGTTTTTGTTTGTTTGTTTGTTTGTTTGTTTTTTGCCTGTTGAATTTCCATTGTGTAAAGAGAACCTAAATCCATGATTCTTAATCCTGGTTGTGTAAAAATTCAAGTTGTCTTCAAGAACATCAAGGGTTCTCAATTAATTTTCAAAATAAAATTATTTTAATTCATTTCAAAATTCTACCTTCATATAAAAGTATGCCAAACAGAATAGTTATTGGAAGTCATGAACTCAAATATTTAGTGTAACAATTTCAAAGTGTACCAGGAACAAATTATCCAGTCAAAACTACTATAGAGCTATTTTCTCTCCCTTTAAATTTTCAGTAGTGAAATTTTTAAAATGAGGTTTTCAGAAATGGTGGTGAATCATGTTGACTTTTAGTGGTGTGCATGCATGCTTTAAACATGTTTTTGTTACACTATTATTGTTTTTGTTGATAACACTTCAGAAAATATCCATTCAATGTCTGTTATATTATTATTGCTGTTGATAACATTTTAGAATGTGTCTACTCAGTGTTTATTGGGGATTTGAAAAGAATTCTAGTTAGCAATTATGCTTCTGCCCATATGCAGTGTGGTATTTCTGTGGAAAAAAAACAAGTGTGGTAGGACTCTTGATTGTAAGTGATAGAGACCCATATGAAATTAGCTTGAATAATAAATGACAAAGACAATGACAATGATAATGCTGATGATACTAATGCATTTTAAAGTATTTTGAGGGTGCCTGCCTCTTTCAGTCAGTTAAGCCTTTATCTTCAGTTCAGATCATGATCCTAGGGTCCTATGTCAAGCTCCCTACTCAGTGGGGAGTCTGATTCTCCCTCTATCTCTCTATCCAGCTTGTGCTCTCTCTCTCTCATGTTTTTTTTCTCTCTTCTTCAAATAAATAAAATATTTTAAAAGATAAAAATAAGAAATAAAGTATTTTGATTTACAAAACTAAAATGTCAGATAATATCTAGTTATAAGCAAGTATAAATCCAGGACCTTAAACATTTTCATCAAGACTTAATCACTCTACATCTGACTCAGCTTTTATTATGTACTTGCTTTGCATGCTTTCTCTTTGACATTTCTTCATGAAAGCAGATTATTCCTAGTTCATGGCAACAATGCAGGATTAATTCTACAAGCAAAAACCCTAACAGAAATAAGTGACTAAGCAAAAATCCTAGAGTTCACACTTATTTGCCTTGGTCATGTTCATGTTCATATGAGTGAACAAGTATTTGTGATGCTGATCAAGCCTGGATCATGCTCCTTCTTCTGAGACCAAAAACTCCACTCAGATTCCATGGATTAAGAGAACTGGTTGGTGACAGTTTCCTCATAGAGAAATGAGAGTAATGCTAAAAGAAAGGTATGTGAATAATAGTGTTGGGCTGGCCAAAATAAAATGTATTTGCTTCAGCAACACACTCTGCATATTCTGTGTATACAGTGGTAGTTCTTTACACACATACAAAAGTGTATATAATGAACATATAATAATAATCTGAAATATTTATCAGACAACTATAATATTCCAGGTACTATGCTTATCCAACTTCCCTTCCAAAATCACTGAGGGAAAGGAGAGGAAGCTTGGGCTGTGTTGAGACTGGAGTTTTGTTGAAGCTGGGGATCCTGGATAAAAAGATGGGAGAAATCCCCCATCTTTTTGCCTCAGGAATATTTTCAGGTAATATTTCTGAGGCAAAGATACACAAATGGAGCACAGAAAGGCATGTTACAGACTCTAAGATAGTTCTGTCAATGTTAGGCATGTTTTCTGTAATCTCACAACAAACCTACATAGGTACTGTTAGCCCCATTTTGCAGATGAAGAAATTAAGCTCAGAGAGGCTAAATGATTTGTCCATAAGCACATAATTAGTTAGAATATAAGCTGGAATTTCTTTTTTTTTAATTTTATTTATTTGTTTGACAGACAGAGATCACAAGTCGGCAGAGAGACAGGCAGAAAGAGAGGCAGAGAGAGAGGAAGGGAAGCAGGCTCCTGGTCAAGCAGAGAGCCCAATGCGGGGCTTGATCCTAGGACTCTGGGATCATGACCTGAGCTGAAGGCAGAGGCTTTAACCCACTGAGCCACCCAGGCACCCCATAAGCTGGAATTTCAATGCAGATGTGTATAACTTGAAAGCCTGCATTCTATCTACTACAGTATTCAGCACTTATGATTCATATTGTACTTGCTATATATAATTTTATATAAATGGATTAAATATTTACTTTGATACTAAGAATTTAGGATGGCTTGAATACATTCTGACAATAGTAAAAACAATATTCTGTCTTGGAAGAAAACAGAGTGGATCCTCTCTCTCATTTGACAAGACTGTTGACAGCACTAACCACATTAATATCCCAGAAACCTTTGATTTCATCATTCTACCCCTTTTATTTCAAGATAACTATACCCTGGAAATTAAATATTGCTCTCATCATTGACACTACCTATAATGTGAGTAGAAAACATTACATTAGCCTTGAAAACCATTTTCAGTAATGCTCCTTTACTATAGAAGAATGCTTAAGAATATCTCATTGGAGAACAAATCACAACCAAACAGAAATACTGAATAGGCCCATTGTAACCAGTCAATTCTATCATACAGAAAACAAGATATTATTTATAAAATAAAATCTGTGAGTTCTTCCTGAGAACACATCAAAAACTAGATCAAGGTCTTTTCAAATATTTTAATCTTGAACGGTTTCTCTAATACAATTTATTTGCTAATAACATTCATAGTGCAAGCAACAGTTTTTTCTGAATACTAAGTGAATCTCTCATTACAGTCATTTATATTATTAAATTAGTCTTTCCTACTTAGAGATCTACCTTTCAGTTGGTGGCATAGGGCAGGTTTCTTTAGCTAAACTTTGTCAGCATTTTCATTATCAGTGTTTCTTTTTTCCCTCTGAGCTATTTCACAACTGTCTAAATTGTATCTGGCTAAAACTTGGCATCTAAATTACCAGCTTACAAAGAATTCTGTCTCAAAGAAAATCCTAGTGTCAGTCTAATGAGCTAAATTGTATATATAGCACAGTCATTTTTAGGCAGCTCCAATCTCTATTTTTAAACTCAACTATAACTAAAACATTAAGATAAATATGATATGCAAGCCATTGTTGATAAGAAGACTGCTAATGCATAAATTTCCTAATTAATTTTCTCAACTAAGGCTAGGAATCTTGGAATCTTTTTTTTTCATCCTAAGAGGGAATCCATTTATTTCAGGAAATTTGCAGTAATATTGTTCTGTTGTTGTTGTTGTTACTTAGTATAACTCACCTAGTTAAATGTTTCCTGAAGTGTTACAGTTTATCTTAAAACATTTTGTTTGAACATTGACTCAGACCATTTTCTCATAGTTAAAGTGGAGCAGAATCAATGCATTTCAGGCTTCCACTGGTGCACTGTGTGATAAACATGGTTTAACAAGTTGGCAAAAATCCTTTTTGATGCTACTTCCCCAATTAGACCTGTTTTAGGTTTTTGAAAGACTGAATTTGGTTTTAGTTTCACACTCAGATACATTGTTAAGTTAATGTTTTAAAGTAGTGTAAATTATAGTATCATTAACATTTATTTCTAAAAATGCTTTTTTTAAAAAAAATCAAGTCTCTACCCACAAGCAAATTAAATTGTAATTGTTTTGTTGAGATACAGTGTAACTTGATTACCCTCTAACTACTCAGTAATTTTTGAAATTCAGCTCATTCAGTTTGAACAGTTGCAGATGACTTGTATGTGTATAAGAAAACTGTCATTAGCATATGTTGCCAAAATGGTTTTGAATATGTGCACACATTTAGAAGCTCCATGAGGAAAAAATATTGCATCATTCAAAAATGATTTAATGAAGCTCTTTGTTACTACATACAATAGGTATGTTCTCTGAGAGGTGTAAAATGATTAGACAGTAAACACTTTTAAGGAGCTTGTTATCTACTATGAGAAATAACATCTATATAAAAATTTTAAAAGCAAGGCAATATAGGAAAAAAGTTGGATAGAAAGAGATTGTAATCCCTGAGCAAAGTTCAGTTCTTTTATTTTTGTTTTATTTCTAAAATAAGTTATGCAAATCTATTTACTTTTTGACTACAAAGCTCCAAAATCTCTTTTTTATACTACTTGATGAACCTTGATAAATGAGATTGCTGTGTGATGACACATGATTTATTGGGTAGAATGAAACTGCTTTGTAAAACTCAGCAAATTGTTAGTCCTTCTGTCAGATTTTTTCCATAAATTCTTATAACATAACTTTTAAAAAGTCAGGTTAAACCAAGGCCATCTAGAAGCTGATAAGCTCGAATTACTATGACTTTATTGTTGTTAAAAATTTGTATTTCCGGGGGAGTCAAGATGGCCTGGAAGTAGGAGGAGGCACCATTTCAACCTGTACCCTAAAGTGAGCTGATTACCTACCAAAGAACTCCGACCACCCATGAAATCAGCCTGAGATCAGAATTATACACGTCTGGATCTCTACAGGAGCAGAAGACGCCAGTGGCAGGTAAAGCAGACTGGGAACGTCCGACTGATATCGGAAGATAAACAAAAGGGGGAGGGAGCCACCAGAGGTGACCGATCAGAAAGTAACACCCCAACACGAGAGTGCTCTGCGTCTGGGGACCAGCATTAACTTGGAGTCTGGTTGAAAGCGCTCAAAAAACAAAGAGCAAAGGATCGCGGGGGGGTAATAGTGGGAACCTGGGCGGTTAGGGTCAGGGACCTAAGTCCCCGGACCCAGGACAGCCTCCCCTGGCACGGAGCCAGAGAGAGTGCGGCGGAGAAATCAGGTCTCCGTCCCTGAGTGGCCACTGCACCTGAACGCCAGCGTGCCTGAGAACGAGTGGGGTCTGGCTCCCGTGAGGGGCTGGGAGCCTGGCCAGACAGCAATCCTGAAACGCGCGCGTCCCACACCCTCCCTTGGGAAAGGTGCTCATAGGCGCTAGCCTGGAGCTCTGGCAGCCAGAAAAACCAGACATTCCCAGCCCGGGACAGCGGGAAAATCTCAGTGCGCGATCTCTGCTCGGAACCTCTCTGGCGGTCTGGAGCTGCCTAGACAGCCACCGCTGCCCTGGTTTTGGGTACAACGAGGAGCTCCTGCATCCCCAGGGACAGTGACTCAGAACCGACTCTGCCAGCAGCTTTTGCAAAACAGTCTGAGGCTTCTCTCTGAGAGGGAGGTTGGGGTGCTGTTTGCTCTCCTCTAAACCTCCAAAAACCATCAAAAGCTGTCAAGGCGAGAGAAAGCAGATGAAAGAACATAAAAACCCCCAGAGAACAAAAGGCTGAAAAAAAACAGTTTCCTGGAAAAAAAAAAGAGCTCACCCCCTTGAGGGGAGTGGGAGGACCTAACTCAGGGAACATCATTGTCTGAAAACCCACGTGGCAGGCCCCTCCCCCAGAAAACCAACCAGGAAGGAAGAAAAAAAAAAAAAAGACTACAAGAGAACAACCACCACTACTTCATAAATACAACTTTTATTTTTAACTCTTTACCAATATTCTGGTTCTTTTTAAATTTTTTAACCTATTTTTTATACTTTTTATAATTTTTTAACCTATTTACCATCACACTGAGATGTCCAGTACATCAAATTCTTTAATAACCTTCTAACCTGAACTTTTTGATACATACACCCGTGTTTTTCTTTTGCTTTTCTATTTTTTTAATTCTTTTTAATTTTAACTTAGTTTAGTCTAGTTTATTCTTTTTTAATTTTTATTTTCTACTATACATATAGAGTTAAACTTCAAGGTAATCCCCTTTACCCAATCAATGCTACCCCTATAAGCAAACCAGTTTCTAATCCCCCTGTAACTTAGGAAAGTTGAGTCCCTTAACAAAAACATCAAGATACCTTCAGGAAGAATCAAAATAACCTTCCTCACCCACACTGAGAATCTAAAACCATTCTCCCAATTTTTCCTTCTGTCAGTGTTTCTGTGAATTTGTGTTTGTCCTAATAATATATAAACCTTATACTTGGGGTTCTTTCTGATGAGGTTCTTCCCTTTTTTTTTGCTTATATATACATATTTTTTTCTCTTGTCATATACTTTTATCACTCTTTTTGTCTGTCTGTTTTTGTTTGTATACTCCACAAATTTTACCTTGTGGCCCATTTGGGCTGAGCCTTCTCTTTTATCTTCCCTTTTTTTCCTATCTCTCTCTCTCTTTTTTTTTCCTTTTTTTTCCTTTTTTTCCCTCTTTTCTTTCCCCCTTTTTTTTCTTTCTTCATCTCTATTTCTTTTTCTTTTCTTTTTTCTCTCATTTGGGTGGGGAATCCTGATTGCACAGAAGCGTTCCAGGGTGAACATTGACTGCACCACAATCGATAAGTCCAGCTGCATCTGTTTAGTCATCTCTTACCAAAATGACTAGGAGGAGGAATACCCAACAGAAGAAAAATACAGAGGATGGGCCTTCTGCAACAGAGCTAATGGCTATCGACATAGACAATATGTCAGAAAAGGAATTCAGACTAACAATTATCCAGGCAATAGCTAGGTTGGAGAAAGCCATGGATGACCAAACAGAATTGATTAGGGCAGAACTGAAAGCCACCAGGGATGATGTTCACAATGTTAGGGCAGAACTGAAAGCCACCAGGGATGATGTTCAAAATGCTCTCAATGAGTTCCAATCCAATCTAAATTCTCTAAAAGCTAGGGTAACTGAGACAGAAGATAGAATTAGTGATCTGGAGGACAAACAGATAGAGAGAAAGGATCAGGAGGAAGCCTGGAACAAACAGCTCAGAAGCCACGAAAACAGAATCAGGGAAATAAACGATGCCATGAAACGTTCCAACGTCAGAATTATTGGAATCCCTGAAGGGGAAGAAAAAGAAAGAAGTCTAGAAGATATAGTGGAAGAAGTTGTCTATGAAAATTTTCCCAATCTCACGAATGGAAACAACGTTCATGTACTAGAGGCAGAAAGATTTCCTCCCAAGATTTTAGATTCTCGAAAGTCCTCATGGCACCTTATCGTTAAAATGGGGAATTATGTTTCAAGAGAGACCCTCTTAAAAGCAGCTAGGACAAAGAAGCTTCTTACATACAGAGGAAAGCCCATTAGAATAACGTCAGACCTTTCCACAGAGACCTGGAAAGCCAGGAAGGGCTGGCAAAATATATTCAGAGTACTAAATGAGAAGAACATGCAACCAAGAATACTCTATCCAGCAAGACTGACATTTTAAATGGAAGGAGAGATAAAGAGTTTCCAAGACCGGCAAGGCTTAAAAGACTATGCAACCACCAAACCGACACTGCAGGAAATATTAAGGGGGATCCTATAAAAGAGAAAAAATCCTAAGAATATCATTGAACAGAAATATAGAAACAATCTATAGACAGAAAGACTTCAAAGGCAACACGATGTCAATAAAAACCTATCTCTCAATAATCACTCTCAATGTGAATGGCCTAAATGCACCCATAAAACGACACAGGGTTGCAGATTGGATAAAACGACAGGACCCATCCATATGTTGTCTACAAGAGACCCATTTTGAACCTAAGGATACACCCAGACTGAAAGTGAAGGGATGGAGAAGCATCTTTCATGCCAATGGGCCTCAAAAGAAGGCCGGAGTAGCGATTCTCATATCAGATAAATTAGATTTTAAACTAAAGACTGTAGTCAGAGATACAGAAGGACACTACATAATTCTTAAAGGGACTATCTGACAAGACGATGTAACAATTGTGAATATCTATGCCCCCGATATGGGAGCACCCAATTACATAAGAAAACTATTAATCAAGATAAAGAGTCATATTGATATGAATACAATAATAGTAGGAGATCTTAATACGCCTCTCTCAGAAATAGACAGATCATCGAGGCAGAAAATTAATAAAGAAATAAGAGCATTGAATGAAACATTGGACCAGATGGACCTCATCGACGTATATAGAACGTTCCACCCTAAAACAACAGAATACTCATTCTTCTCAAGTGCACATGGAACCTTCTCCAGAATAGACAACATACTGGGTCACAAAGCAGGACTCAACCGATACCAAAAGACTGACATTATTCCCTGCATATTCTCCGATCACAATGCTTTGAAACTGGAGCTCAATAACAAGGAAAAGTTCAGAAGGAACTCAAACACCTGGAAGCTAAAGACCACCTTGCTTAAGAATGCTTGGATCAACCAGGAGATCAAAGACGAACTTAAACAATTCATGGAAACCAATGAGAATGAAGACACCTCGGTCCAAAACCTATGGGATACAGCAAAGGTGGTTCTAAGGGGGAAATACATAGCCATCCAAGCCTCCCTCAAAAACATTGAAAAATCCAGAATACACCAGCTGTCTCTACACCTTAAAGAACTGGAGAATCAACAACAAATCAAACCAACTCCACATGCAAGAAGGGAAATAATCAAGATTAGAGCAGAGATCAATGAGGTAGAAACGAGAGATACAGTAGAACGTATCAATGAAACTAGAAGCTGGTTTTTTGAAAGAATCAATAAGATCGATAAACCATTGGCCACACTAATCCAAAAGAAAAGAGAGAAAGCCCAAATTAATAAAATTATGAATGAAAAGGGAGAGATCACAACTAACACCAAGGAAATAGAAACAATCATCAGAAATTATTACCAACAGTTATATGCCAATAAGCTAAGCAACCTAGAAGAAATGGATGCATTCCTGGAAAGCTACAAACTCCCAAAATTGAACCAGGAAGAAATTGACAACCTGAATAGACCGATATCTAGCAATGAGATTGAAGCAGTGATCAAAAACCTCCCAAAAAACAAGAGCCCAGGACCTGACGGATTCCCTGGGGAATTCTACCAAACTTTCAAAGAAGAAATAACACCAATTCTCCTGAAGCTGTTCCAAAAAATTGAAGCAGAAGGACAACTTCCAGACTCTTTTTATGAAGCCAGCATTACCCTGATCCCCAAACCAGGCAAAGACCCTACCAAAAAAGAGAATTTCAGACCAATATCACTGATGAATATGGATGCAAAGATTCTCAACAAGATCCTAGCAAACAGGATCCAGCAGCACATTCAAAAGATTATCCACCATGACCAGGTGGGATTCATCCCTGGGTTGCAAGGTTGGTTCAACATTCGCAAATCAATCAGTGTGATAGAACACATCAATAAGAGAAGAGAGAAGAACCACATGGTCCTCTCAATTGATGCAGAAAAAGCATTTGACAAAATCCAGCATCCATTCCTGATGAAAACGCTTCAAAGTATAGGGATAGAGGGAACATTCCTGAACTTCATAAAATCTATCTATGAAAGACCCACAGCAAATATCATCCTCAATGGGAAAAAGCTTGCAGCCTTCCCGTTGAGATCAGGAACACGACAAGGATGCCCACTCTCACCACTCTTGTTCAACATAGTATTAGAAGTTCTAGCAACGGCAATCAGACAACAAAGAGAAATCAAAGGTATCCAAATTGGCAAGGAAGAAGTCAAACTCTCTCTCTTCGCAGATGACATGATTCTTTATATGGAAAACCCCAAAGACTCCACCCCCAAACTACTAGAACTCATACAGCAATTCAGTAACGTGGCAGGATACAAAGTCAATGTACAGAAATCAGTGGCTTTTTTATACACCAACAATGAAAATACAGAAAGGGAAATTAGAGAATCGATTCCATTTACTATAGCACCAAGAACCATAAGATACCTGGGCATAAACCTAACCAAAGAAGTAAAGGACCTATACTCGAGGAACTACAGAACACTCATGAAAGAAATTGAAGAAGACACAAAAAGATGGAAGACTGTTCCATGCTCTTGGATTGGAAGAATAAACATTGTTAAAATGTCTATACTGCCTAGAGCAATCTATACTTTTAATGCCATTCCGATCAAAATTCCACCGATATTCTTCAAAGAGCTGGAGCAAATAATCCTAAAATTCGTATGGAGCCAGAAGAGACCCCGAATTGCTAAGGAAATGTTGAAAAACAAAAACAAAACTGGCGGCATCACGTTACCCGATTTCAAGCTTTACTACAAAGCTGTGATTACCAAGACAGCATGGTACTGGCATAAAAACAGACACATAGACCAGTGGAACAGAGTGGAGAGCCCAGATATGGACCCTCAACTCTATGGTCAAATAATCTTCGACAAAACAGGAAAAAATATTCAATGGAAAAAAGACAGTCTCTTCAATAAATGGTGCTGGGAAAACTGGACAGCGATATGTAGAAGAATGAAACTCGACCATTCTCTTACACCGTACACAAAGATAAACTCGAAATGGATAAAAGACCTCAACGTGAGACAGGAATCTATCAGAATCCTAGAGGAGAACATAGGCAGTAACCTCTTCGATATCAGCCACAGCAAATTTTTTCAAGATATGTCTCCAAAGGCCAAGGAAACAAAAGCAAAAATGAACTTTTGGGACTTCCTCAAGATCAAAAGCTTCTTCACAGCAAAGGAAACAGTCAACAAAACAAAGAGGCAACCCACGGAATGGGAGAAGATATTTGCAAATGACAGTACAGACAAAAGGTTGATATCCAGGATCTATAAAGAACTTCTCAAACTCAACACACACAAAACAGATAATCATATCAAAAAATGGGCAGAAGATATGAACAGACACTTCTCCAACGAAGACATACAAATGGCTATCAGACACATGAAAAAATGTTCATCATCACTAGCCATCAGGGAGATTCAAATTAAAACCCCATTGAGATACCACCTGACACCAGTTAGAATGGCCAAAATTAGCAAGACAGGAAACAACGTGTGTTGGAGAGGATGTGGAGAAAGAGGAACCCTCTTACACTGTTGGTGGGAATGCAAGTTAGTGCAGCCACTTTGGAGAACAGTGTGGAGATTCCTGAAGAAATTAAAAATAGAGCTTCCCTATGACCCTGCAATTGCACTGCTGGGTATTTACCCCAAAGATACAGATGTAGTGAAAAGAAGGACCATTTGTACCCCAATTGCAATTGCTGCAATGTTTATTGCAGCAATGGCTACGGTCGCCAAACTGTGGAAAGAACCAAGATGCCCTTCAACGGATGAATGGATAAGGAAGATGTGGTCCATATACACAATGGAGTATTATGCCTCCATCAGAAAGGACGAATACCCAACTTTTGTAGCAACATGGACGGGACTGGAAGAAATTATGCTGAGCGAAATAAGTCAAGCAGAGAGAGTCAAGTATCATATGGTCTCACTTATTTGTGGAGCATAACAAATAACATGGAGGACATGGGGAGATGGAGAGGAGAGGGAGTTGAGGGAAACTAGAAGGGGAGATGAACCATGAGAGACTATGGACTCTTAAAAACAACTAGAGGGTTATGAAGGGGCGGTGGGGGAGTGGGGGCGTTGGGAGGTTGAGGGACCAGGTGGTGGGTAATGAGGAGGGCACGTACTGCATGGAGCACTGGGTGTGATGCCAAAACAATGAACACTGTTATGCTGTAAATAAACAAATAAAAATTAAAAAAAAGTTTGTATTTCCAAAATGACAATTATATTTCAAACTCTTTTAGCCCTGGATCTTTGAGAATGTTATTTTCTGTAAGTACAGGTAACCTAATTGGGTGAGAGAGAGGGGAAAGCTGATGGTTGAAAAGGGTTAAATATTAACCAGAACAGCTATCTTAATCAATGGCCACACAAAATAAATGTGGTGATACTATTTCTCAGAACACAAGAGATATTGCTATTATTATGAAACTTCAATTGGTATCTTCAAAGAGCTGTGTGATTCAGGAGAAATAAAGAGTCAAGGTACAAAGGTTTGTAGTCTTGACTATTATGGAAACTATTTGAAGATAAAAAATAATTAAACACATTTGCTTTACTTACATTTTCCTGAGCAGGCTAAAATGCAGAAGTTCTTGTTTCCTTTAGATTTTCTTATTATAAAACATGCAGAGTTATCCCCTAACACCTCACTTTAATCACTAATAAACATGTGGTACTAGTTTACACTGAGAGTTTTTGCCAAAATTGTTTTAAAACATGCATGAAGAAGTAATTGTTTATAGTTTAGGTAACAATAGACCTATTCTTAATGAGTAACCATTTTTTTTACTTTTTTTTTAAATTTATTTATTTTTTCAGCATAACAGTATTCATTGTTTTTGCAATACACCCAGTGCTCCATGCAATACGTGCCCTCCCTATCACCCACCACCTGGTTCCCCCAACCTCCCACCCCCACCCCTTCAAAACCCTCAGGTTGTTTTTCAGAGTCCATAGTCTCTTATGGTTCGCCTCCCCTTCCAATTTTTTTTTTTATGAACATATAATGTATTTTTATCCCCAGGGGTACAGGTCTGTGAATCACCAGGTTTACACACTTCACAGCACTCACGATAGCACATAGCCTCCCCAATGTCCATAACCCCCTCCCCCTCTCCCAACCCCACCTCCCCCCAGCAACCCCCAGTTTGTTTTGTGAGATTAAGAGTCATTTATGGTTTGTCTCCCTCCCAATCCCATCTTGTTTCATTTATTCTTCTCCTATCCCCCTAACCCCCCATGTTGCATCTCCATGTCCTCATATCAGGGAGATCATATGATAGTTGTCTTTCTCCGATTGACTTACTTCACTAAGATTGATACCCTCTAGTTCCATCCACGTCGTTGCAAATGGCAAGATTTCATTTCTTTTGATGGCTGCATAGTATTCCATTGTGTATATATACCAGATACTCTTTATCCATTCATCTGTTGATGGATATCTAGGTAATTTCCATAGTTTGGTTATTGTAGACATTGCTGCTATGAACATTCGGGTACACGTGCCCCTTCCGATCACTGCATTTGTATCCTTAGGGTAGATACCCAGTAGTGCAATTGCTGGGTCATAGGGTAGTTCTATTTTCAACATTTTGAGGAACCTCCATGCTGTTTTCGAGAGTGGTTGCACCAGCTTGCATTCCCACCAACAGTGGAGGAGGGTTCCCCTTTCTCCGCATCCTCACCAGCATCTGTCATTTCCTGACTTGTTAATTTTAGCCATTCTGACTGGTGTGAGGTGATATCTCATTGTGGTTTTGATTTGTATTTCCTTGATGCCCAGTGATGGGGAGCACTTTTTCATGTGTCTGTTGGCCATCTGGATGTCTTCTTTGCAGAAATGTCTGTTCATATCCTCTGCCCATTTCTTGATTGGATTGTTTGTTCTTTGGGTGTTGAATTTGCTAAGTTCCTTATAAATTTTGGATAGTAGCCCTTTATCTGATATGTCGTTTGCAAATATCTTCTCCCATTCTGTCACTTGTCTTTTGGTTTTGTTAACTATTGGCTTTGCTGTGCAAAAGCTTTTGATCTTGATGAAATCCCAATAGTTCATTTTTGTCCTTGCTTCCCTTGCCTTTGCCGATGTTCCTAGGAAGATGTTGCTGCGAGTGAGGTCGAAGAGTTTGCTGCCTGGTTCTCCTCAAGGATTTTGATGGATTCCTTTCTCACATTGAGGTCCTTCTTCCATTTTGAGTCTATTTTCGTGTGTGGTGTAAGGAAGTGGTCCAATTTCATTTTTCTGCATGCGGCTGTCCAATTTTCCCAACACCATTTATTGAAGAGGCTGTCTTTTTTCCATTGGACATTCTTTCCTTCTTTGTTGAAGATTAGTTGACCATAGAGTTGAGGGTCTTTTTCTGGGCTCTCTAATCTGTTCCATTGATCTATGTGTCTGTTTTTGTGCCAGTACCATGCTGTCTTGATGATGACAGCTTTGTAATAGAGCTTGAAGTCCAGAATTGTGATGCCACCTACTTTGGCTTTCTTTTTCAATATTCCTTTGGCTATTCGAGGTCTTTTCTGGTTCCATATAAATTTGAGGATTATTTGTTCCATTTCTTTGAAAAAAAATGGATAGGATTTTGTTAGGGATTGCATTAAGTGTATAGATTGCTTTAGGTAGCATAGACATTTTCACAATATTTATTCTTCAAATCCAGGAGCATGGAACATGTTTCCATTTCTTTGTGTCTTCCTCAATTTCTTTCATGAGTGCTTTCTAGTTTTCTGAGTATAGATTCTTAGCCTCTTTGGTTAGGTTTATTCCTAGGTATCTTATGGTTTTGGGTACAATTGTAAATGGGATTGACTCCTTAATTTCTCTTTCTTTGGACTTGTTGTTGGTGTAGAGAAATGCAACTGATTTTTGTGCATTGATTTTATATCCTGACACTTTACTGAATTCCTGTACAAGTTCTAGCAGTTTTGGAGTGGAGTCTTTTGGGTTTTCCACAAAAAGTATCATATCATCTGTGAAGAGTGATGGTTTGACTTCTTCTTTGCCAATTTGGATGTCTTTAATTTCTTTTTGTTGTCTGATTGCTGAGGCTAGGACTTCTAGTACTATGTTGAATAGCAGTGGTGATAATGGACATCCCTGCCCTGTTCCTGACCTTAGCAGAAAAGCTCTCAGTTTTTGTCCATTGAGAATGATATTTATGGTGGGTTCTTCATAGATGGCTTTGATAATATTGAGGTATGTGCCCTCTATCCCTACACTTTGAAGAGTTTTGATCAGGAAGGGATGCTGTACTTTGTCAAATGCTTTTTCAACATCTATTGAGAGTATCATATGATTCTTGTTCTTTCTTTTATTAATGTGTTCTATCACATTGATTGATTTGCGGATGTTGAACCAACCCTGCAGCCCTGGAATAAATCCCACTTGATCGTGGTGAATAATCCTTTTAATGTACTGTTGAATCCTATTGGCTAGTATTTTGGTGAGAATTTTTGCATCTGTGTTCATCAAGGATATTGGTCTGTAGTACTCTTTTTTGGTGGGATCCTTGTCTGGTTTTGGGATCAAGGTGATGCTGGCCTCATAAAATGAGTTTGGAAGTTTTCCTTCCATTTCTATTTTTTGGAACAGTTTCAGAAGAATAGGAATTAGTTCTTCTTTAAATGTTTGGTAGAATTCCCCTGGGAAGCCGTCTGGCCCTGGGCTTTTGTTTGTTTGGAGATTTTGGATGACTGTTTCAATCTCCTTGCTGGTTATGGGCCTGTTCAGGTTTTCTATTTCTTTCTGGTTCAGTTGTGGTAGTTTATATGTCTCTAGGAATGCATCCATTTCTTCCAGATTGTCCAATTTGTTGACGTAGAGTTGCTCATTGTATGTTCTTATAATTGTCTGTATTTCTTTGGTGTTAGTTGTGATCTCTCCTTTTTCATTCATGATTTTATTTATTTGGGTCCTTTCTCTTTTCTTTTTGATGTGTCTGGCCAGGGGTTTATCAATCTTACTGATTCTTTCAAAGAACCAGCTCCTAGTTTCATTGATTTTTTTCTATTGTTTTTTTTTTTTTTTTGGTTTCTATTTCATTGATTTCTGCTCTGATCTTTATGATTTCTCTTCTCCTGCTGGGTTTAGGGTTTCTTTCTTGTTCTTCCTCCAGCTCCTTTAGGTGTAGGGTTAGGTTGTGTATTTGAGACCTTTCTTGTTTCTTGAGAAAGGCTTGTACTGCTATATATTTTCCTCTCAGGACTGCCTTTGCTGTGTCCCACAGATTTTGAACCCTTGTGTTTTCATTATCATTTGTTTCCATGAAGTTTTTCAATTCTTCTTTAATTTCCTGGTTGACCCATTCATTCTTTAGAAGAATGCTGTTTAGTCTCCATGTATTTGGGTTCTTTCCAGCTTTCCTCTTGTGATCGAGTTCTAGCTTCAGAGCATTGTGGTCTGAAAATATGCAGGGAATGATCCCAATCTTTTGATACATGTTGAGACCTGATTTGTGACCCAGGATGTGATCTATTCTGGAGAAGGTTCCATGTGCACTAGAGAAGAATGTGTATTCTGTTGCTTTGGGATGAAATGTTCTGAATATATCTGTGATGTCCATCTGGTCCAGTGTGTCATTTAAGGCCTTTATTTCCTTGTTGATCTTTTGCTTGGATGATCTGTCCATTTCAGTGAGGGGAGTGTTCAAGTCCCCTACTATTATTGTATTATTATTGATGTGTTTCTTTGATTTTGTTATTAATTGGTTGATATAGTTGGCTGCTCCCACGTTAGGGGCATAGATATTTAAAATTGTTAGATCTTCTTGTTGGACAGACCCTTTGAGTAGGATATAGTGTCCTTCCTCATCTCTTATTATAGTCTTTGGCTTAAAATCTAATTGATCTGATAGAAGGATTGCCACCCCAGCTTTCTTCTGATGCCCATTAGCATGGTAAATTTTATTCCACCCCCTCACTTTAAATCTGGAGGTGTCTTCACGTCTAAGATGAGCTTCTTGTAGGCAACATATAGATGGGTTTTGTTGTTTTATCCATTCTGATACCCTGTGTCTTTTGATTGGGGCATTTAGCACATTAACATTCAGGGTAACTATTGAGAGATATGAATTTAGTGCCATTATTAGCCTGTAAGGTGACTGTTACTGTATATTGTCTCTGTACCTTTCTGATCTACTACTTTTAGGCTCTCTCTTTGCTTAGAGGACCCCTTTCAATATTTCCTGTAGAGCTTTTTTGGTGTTTGCAAATTCTTTCAGTTTTTGTTTGTCCTGGAAGCTTTTTACCTCTCCTTCTATTTTCAATGATAGCCTAGCTGGATAGAGTATTCTTGGCTGCATGTTTTTCTCGTTTAGTGCTCTGAATATATCATGCCAGCTCTTTCTGGCCTGCCAGGTCTCTGTGGATAAGTCTGCTGCCAATCTAATATTTTTACCATTGTATGTTACAGACTTCTTTTCCCAGGCTGCTTTCAGAATTTTCTCTTTGTGACTAAGACTTGTCAATTTTACTATTAGGTGACAGGGTGAGGACCTGTACTTGTTGACTTTGAGGGGGGTTCTCTGCAACTCCTGGATTTTGATGCTTGTTCCCTTTGCCATTTTAGGGAAATTCTCTCCAATAATTCTCTCCAATAAACCTTCTGCTCCTCTCTCTCTTTCTTCTTCTTCTGGAATCCCAATTATTCTAATGTTGTTTCGTCTTATGATGTCACTTATCTCTTGAATTCTCCCCTCCTGGTCCAGTAGCTGTTTGTCTCTCTTTTGCTCGCCTTCTTTATTTTCTGTCATTTGGTCTTCTATATCACTTATTCTTTCGTCTGCCTCATTTATCCTAGCATTGAGAGCCTCCGTTTTTTATTGCACCTCATTAATACCTTTTTTGATTTCAACTTGGTTAGATTTTAGTTCTTTAATATCTCCAGAAAGGGCTTTTATATCTCCAGAAAGCATTTCTCTAATATCGTCCATGCCTTTTTCGAGCCCGGCTAGAACATTTGGAATCGTCATTCTGAACTCTTGATCTGACATATTACCAATGTCTGTGTGGATTAGGTCCTTAGCCTTCGGTACTGCCTCTTGTTCTTTTGTTTGTGGTGATTTTTTCCGCTTTGTTATTTTGTCCAGATAAGAGGATATGAAGGATCAAATAAAATACTAAAAGGGTGGCAAAGACCCGAGAAAAATGCGCTGTAACCAAATCAGAAGAGACCCCAAATTGTGGGGCGAGAAAGGAGATAAAAAGAGGTTCAAAAAAAAAGAGAAAAAATTTAAAAAATAAAACAAATAAAGAAAAAAATATAAAAAAGAAAGAAAAATATATATTTTAGATAAACTAGTCAAAAAACGTTAAAAAAGAAAAGGGTAAAAGTTTTAAAAAAAATTAGCAGAAGTAGAAAAAAAGAAAGAAAAAATTGAAAAAAAAATTGAAAAAAAAATTGAATTAACCGCAAGGCTAAGGAATCATGGGGAGAAAGCCATGAGTTCCGTGCTTTGCTTTCTCCTCCTCTGGAATTCCACTGCTGTCTTAGGAATTGAACCTGATTTCCTTGATAGATGAACTTCGTCCTGGCTGGATATTTTGTTGATCTTCTGGGGGAGGGGCCTATTGTAGTGACTCTCAAGTGTCTTTGCCCGAGGCGGAATTACACCGCCCTTACGGGGGGGCCGGTCTAAGTAATCGGCTCAGGTTCACTTTTGGGAGCTTCTGTTCCCTGAACACTTTCCGTAGAGTTCCGGAGGACGGGAATAAAAATGGCGGCCTCCTAGTCTCCGGCTCGGAGGAGCAGAGAGCCCGGGGCCCCACTCCTCAGTGCACCCCCAGAGGACAGCACCCAATCACTCCCGTATCCCCAGCCTCTAGCTGTCCTCCGAGCTCACCCAGACTGCGACCAGTTCAAGGTAACCTCGAGCTGAGAGTTCAGTTCCCAGCTCTATCTCTGTAGCCAGCTTCTCTGTTCTGATACTTGTGAGCTCTGCAACACTCTGACACCCCCAATCCTTCTGTGGTACCTGGGGCCACACTGACCCCGAGTGGACTTCACTCTGGTTTAGCCTCTGGAGCAATGTCCCTCAGTGGAACAGACTTTTAAAAGTCTTGATTTTGTGCTGCGTTGCTCCGTCGCTTGCTGGGAGCTGGCCCCTCCCCCGTGGTCTATCTTTCCGTCGTTTTAGATTCACTTCTCCGCCAGTCCTACCTTTCAGAAAGTGGTTGATTTTCTGTTTCTAGAATTGCTGCTCTTCTTCTCTTTGATCTCCCATTGGATTTGTAGGTGTTTGCAATGTTTAGATAAGCTATCGAGCTGATCTCCTGCTACCTGATGTAGTCTCAGCCTGCTACTTCTCTGCCATCTTGACTCCTCCCATGAGTAACCATTTTTGATAACACATCAAATCTTATGTAATCCTTACCAATATCATTTAGTAAACTTCTTAGGAACACTAAATATCTGTGTTTTAAAAAACATAAAAGAAACAAAAGGCCCCAAATGGAGCCCGCCACACCAAACCAAGAGTCAATACTAATTTGAAGTTACAGCCTTTTCCAAAAATGTAATCTTAACCAGTTTATCTGGAATTTCCTGGTCAGCCCTAGTGAAGTTATCCACCTGATAGACCTCCACCCTCCCTCAAAGCTAGTTGACTTGGCCTGAAACCCATTCTTCGTTAGCAACTTCCTGTGTCATCCCCTTTTGCTTATAAAAGTCTTCACTTTGTACAGATCTTTGGAGCTCCCTTCTATATACTAGATAAGATGCTACCTCATTCATGAATCATTGAGTAAAACCAATAAGATCTTTAAAATTTACACAGATAAATTTTATTTTTTAATACTGCCTTTCAAACTGAGATATGCAATGGTATACAAGAGAGGTACTTATAACTTCAGATATTTCATCAAAAGCCAAAATATCTTTTGGAATATTTAGATTTTACTCAGTGGTGAAACTTTTAAAAAAATTTTTATTTATTTATTTATTTATTTGTTTGAGTGAGAGAGAGAGAGAGAGTGTACTAGTGAGGGAAGGAGCAGAGGAAGAGACCAGCAGACTTCCTGCAGAGCAGGGAGCCCAACATGAGGCTGGATCCCAGGACCCTGGGATCATGGCCTGAGCTGAAGTTGCTTAACTGACTGAGCCAGCCAGGTACCCAAAACATTTTTTGTATTATAACAAACTTGGATATATTGTGCAGTGAAATGAAAAGTACATATGATTGCTCAGATAAAACATGAGAAAAGAAATCTTCATTGCACAGTAACTCCTAACTAATGCCACCCCATTCTTACCCTCTCCTTGCTGTATATAGGATCTTTTCCTACCTTTTTCAAGAACACATTGATGGAAAGAATTTGAAAAGCAACAACAAAATTATAACATGGAAGACAGAAAAAATAATCATAACTCATAGTTTTACTCATAGATATGCTTAGCCCCAGATATGGTCTCTTTTTGTATTGTACACAAGACCTAAATGTGGTCACTATGTAGACCTGGATTATTGATCATAGAATCTCTTGTGGAAGCTCTTCGAAGTAGATTCAGAAACAGAAAGCTTGCTCTATGTACAGGAAACTGTGAACAGAAAGGTTATTGTACCACATCCCTTGTCCACAGTGACAGAATAGAAGTTTAAAAGAATTGGAGATTGAAGCAGTTACCAGATTTCTGGTTGAACAGAATTCATAGAGCAACTTGTTTCTAAGCTGTCAGAATTACAAAATGGATATAAATACTGAGTGAACTTGCTATCTCTACCTGTCTCCTGGCCAAAAGACATTCTAAATGTAAGCCTGTGACTAAACAGGGACATATTATATCATGTGATTTTTACAAAAACACTACATATGAAAAGTATCCTCATATACATTTTATATGAGGAAGTATTCTTAGTTTTTTTTAATTTTATTTATTTATTTATTTGACAGACCGAGATCACAAGTAGGCAGAGAAGCAGGCAGAAAGAGGGGAGGAAGCTGGCTCCCTGATGAGCAGAGATCCTGATGTGGGGCTCAATCCCAAGACCCTGGGATCATGACCTGAGTTGAAGGCAGAAGCTTAACTGATTGAGCACCGAAGTGCCCTGAGGAAGTATTCTTCAGAACTTGGTCATTGGGGTGCTTTTGTGGCTCAGTCAAGTAAGAAGCTGCCTTTGGCTCAGGTCATGATCCCAGGGTCCTGGGATTGAGCCCCACATTGGGCTCCCTGCTTGGCAAAGAGCCTGTGTCTCCCCTTCTTCTGCCTGCTGCTCCCCTACTTGTGCTCTCCATCTCTTTGCCAAATAAATAAATAAAAATTAAAAAAAAATAACTTAGTCATGATCACCCTCTGGTTGTCTTTCTTTGCTTTCTCATTGTTTGAGAATATTTCCTGGGTTGTCCATTTTAGGCCTTTACACCCTTCCACTTGATGGTTGAGAAATTTGAAACAAGTGATGATGTTCAGGTTTATTGTTTTAAACACAAGAAGTGCCATTAACTCTTCTGTGAGGGGCTATGTTACTTCCTATTGCATTGGAAAGTTGTAAGGAATTTGAACCCATACCTGCTAGGTTCTAGAATGGAACCAACAATTTAGGCAAGACTTAATCTATATATTTTAATTATTTTTGTAATGAAAATGAATATTACTTTTGGATAAGTTACAACAGTGAAATTAATTATGATTCAAGTATTACAGCAGTTGTTTTCCTGCATGCATTTTTGTACTGCTTGATTACACACCTTCCTGGTCAGAAAATGAATGTATGGCACTGAATCTCTAATGTAGCTATGTTTCCAATTTTTCCAAAGGGAATGGCTTCAGCATTTAGGAAAAGGTTCATTTAATGCATATAACAATTACAGCAAAATGTTTTTTGAAATATGAATTTTGTTGGATTTGAGACTAATTTACTTTTTTCCTTAGTAACTATTTTCAAGTTAGCTAATTGTTTTCCAGTACCCTGATTTATTTTTTTAGTCATTTAAATTTCTTCCTGTCATCTAATAATGTCTTAAAAATCAAATCATACAAAATATAATTCAGCTTTCTAGAGTATTGATGCATTGTTGTTGTATGCTTTACTTTCAGAATACCCCTCTTTATGTTGGAAGAAAAGATCTGGGAAGGAGATAGAAAAAGATTGTATGTACTAGGGATCTTATAGTAATATTAATTGAAATAATAACTTAATAAAGAAGTTTATGATAAAATACTGCAGTGTAAACAAGAGAGGGATCTTATAATGCCCAGTCGTGTGATCTTAGATCTACTAGTTGCTTCCGAAGGCTTGTTTGATAAATGACAATGTAAGAGCATTTGGAAAGCTTTATTCTTTTTGATAGTTGCCAATGTTATGACGTCTTCACAGGAAAACATAATCATCTAAACGAAATAGACTATAAAGACAACTCTCAGTAAAATAAATTGATTTCAGTTCAGCTAAAGTTCTTAAAAATCTTCCTTTGCTTTACTTTTTTTTAAAAACTGTGATATTGGATTGGTAAATAATGTCTAGAGGGGAAGAAGAAAATAGAAAATGCAGGCCCTAATAAACTCATATTTTAGTCTGATACTCTTGTTACGATTTATTGATATGTTTTCTTTTTAAATGTGTTTCTTTTTTTCATTATAAAACAAAAATTAGCAAAAAGAAAAAGCTAATAAATACTCATAGTCACATGCTTTAAAATAAATGACCTATTAACATTTCAGCCTATAGACATTCATAACTTCTTTATTTTGTGTTTTTTGGTGCTTACATTTTTCTATTTTTTTACATAAATGGGATCACATTTTTCATATTGCTTTATCTTACTTTTTTTCACTTCCCACGTCATAAAGATCATTCATGTCATTAAATATTTTTTTCCACTAAGTCATTTTTAAATGACTGCATAGTATTTTATTTCTTTTATTAATGTCTTCAAATATATCCAACCAAACCTTTATTTGGGATATTCAGTGTATTTTTTATTTTTCACTGTTATAAAAAATACTTCAATGAATATTCTAATGCACACATTTTTGTGTACTTTTGTTTATTTTTAATTAAATTTCTATAAGTGGATGTCCCAAGTTATAGCATGTAAGTATTCTTTTTTAAGGTTTTATTTATTTATCTGAGAAAGAGAGATCACAAGTGGGGTGAAGGGCAGTGGGAGAAGCAGACTCCCTGCTGAGCAGAGGGCTCAATGTGGGTTTCCATCCTGGGACTCTAGAATCGTGACCTGAGCTTCAGGCAGATGCTTAATTGACTGAGACACACAGGTGTCCCAAGAATATGAGTATTGTTAAGACTTCTGGTATGTATTTCCAGACTTGTCACCAGAAAGACTCTGTGGAGTAAAATTCTTGCCAGCAGTGTGTGAGGGCATCCATTTCATTCACCACAGGAATGATGCTTTCAAAATAGTGTTAGAAACTTTTAAATATTAATTTATTAAGGGACAGGCATTTGACATATGTTCCAATAACAAACCATTACCCAGGCGAATATGTGAAATGAAGTGAGAAGCATCATGGGACAGCATGTAGAAAGATGTAAGGAATAGTTCAGCTTTATAACCTAAGTTAGCCCAATTTTATTCAAAGTTAGTGATCGAAAGGAAGAATCATATGACCCTAGAAGCTATAGCTTCTGAGAGGCTGACTTACCCCTGGGTCATTTACTGGGTGATTCAGTGTCACCCATGCATGAATCACCTATTGGAATAGGAATGCACATACTGCAGAATTTGTTTAGAATTAAAGACTTCTGCCTTTTCATTGTCCATGATTTTTTTTTTTGGCAGAATACCCAATATACTCGATAAATAACCTTAGGGGACCCTTAGATCTTATTAGGATATGGTCTTTGTAGATGTGATTAGTTAAAGATCTCTATAAGAAATCATTTGGAATTTAGAGTGGACCCTAAATCCAATGACTAGTGTCCTAATAAGAAGCAGACAAGACACAGAAGCACAAAGGAAGATGTCATGTGAAGACAGAGGTAGACATTAGAGTGAAGTATCTACAAGAGAAGGAATGACAAGATTATCAGCAACCACCAGAAGCTAGGAGATAGGCATGGGATGATTTCTCTCTCAGAGACTCCTAAAGGAACTACTCTTGCTAACATCTCGATTTTGGACTTCAAGCCTCTTCAGCTATGAAAGAATAAGTTTCTGTTGTTTTAACCTACCCTACTAGTGATACTTTATTAGAACAATCCCAGGAAATGAATATATTTAGAAAGCTCCTGAATTCAACAATTTCACTAATTCACTTGGGTTAATTCCTCTTGTCTATGCCTGCAATATTTTCATCTTTCCTATTGGTCTATCACTTGAGAATATTCTACATTGACTAGCAGTAGATGTTAATGAAAACTTACTATCTCTGACACCAATTCATATTTAAGGCTGTGCAGATTAGACTACCTCAGGTTTCACCCTGACTGCCAAAGAAAAGATACTTTCCTGCAAATCATTTCATGATCTGCTGCATATCTGAAAGTGCCTTCTAAAAGTCTTGAAGTGTATCTCACAAAGAAAAGAAAAGAAAAGAAAAGAAAAGAAAAGAAAAGAAAAAACAGGGACATTCTCACAGTGAACTTGCAGAAAGGTGTTTCCTCTTCCCGTTTTGGCATATCTCTAAGCTGAATTCTGTTTCTTATTGCTTCTTCCTTTAAATTTCACTAAGTTTTGTGTGAGAGCACAAAAGCATGGTAGTATCCTTAATGTTTACTTAGGTCCAGGTATAGAGCTGAGCTCTGGTATGATTAGTTAGATATATATGTTAACACTTAAAGTTGAGAAATATTTTTCAATGGAGAAACTGAAGGATCATTTTGTTTTAATGTGTTGGTAAAGCAAGAATGTGGTTTTATTTCTTCTCTACTTTCATACTTACCTTGTTACATATCATGGTAATCATCATATTTGCAGTTTGAACCTCTCTGTGACATAAGCTCCATGTTATTGCCCAGATCATACTAATGCTATGAAGCAGCTGTAAAAAGCAGATTTTTAAAAGTGGATTGAATAAATAAAGACAATAAGTCTTATCAGTCTTGCATTGCTGATATCTTATGTAATATTTCAAATTAATAATTTCAAGCTCAATTTCATGTATATAATTTCTTAATTTTTTTTTTTTTACTTATCTCTCAAGGTTGTTCCTTAGTTTAATTGGGTGGCTAATACTTTGCAAAATTTCGATTTGTGGAAAGGTAGTCTATACTCATATATGTCTTTATGCCTAAAATATTGTGTGTGTGTGTGTGTGTGTGTTTCAGTCAAGTTCTTTTTGCTACTGATTAAATGTACTGCTGATATCTCCAACGACATGTCTTCCTGGGTATGCATATTAGTTTGGTGAATATTTATGACCTTACATGATCTGTGTTCATAATATTTAATGATTTTTAATGAAATATTATTTTGGCTGACAATGTGACAAAATGTGAACATCAGTGGTAGAAAGGACAAAAACATTTACCTTTGAAATGACAAACATTGATAAATATTGAAATTAGACCTCATGATAAACTTAATGAAAGGAAAAAAGACCCATAAGAGAAATAAAGGACAATAAGTGTACCTATACCACAAAGCTGAAAGCTTATACAAAATCAGTATAAGCAAGACACAAACAAAAACAACCTATTGCATGAGAATTGATCAACAGTAATGAGGAAACTCACAAAGTTATTAAGGCAAAAATTTCACTGTATTAGAATTAAAAAAAAATTATCCAAAAAGTAGACTGAAATGGTGGGAAACTGATATATTAAGCAAAAAAAAAAAAAAAAAGAAAGAAAGAAATTAAAGAAACTTAAATTGTGATAAAGATGTGTTGGTAAGAATTGATTGAACTGATTGAAAACAAATTGATGAAAGTAAGCAATGATCCATCAAACTTTTTTAATCTCATAAAATAGTGTTAAGCTAGAGTTTGGCACAATATAAAAGGATAAAAGAGAATGATGTTGATGTATGGGGCTGATATTTCTTCAAATCCTGTCTCTATCACATAGGAATTTCACCACCTGGGGAAGTTATTTAACCTCTCTAAGCCCTCCAGTCCTAACCTGGAAATGAGGGTAATGATAGTAGCCACATCCTGCAGTTGTTAGAAGGATAAATGAGAGACTATAAGCAAAGCACTTAGCAAAAATGGTACTAGACTGCGGTGGACCTTGAAAGATGTACATGCATAATGCAAGTGAGACACTTAGCATTGTATCTTGTTTATGTATACTGCTCAAAATATGTTAGTTATAATAATAACAATAATTCTATTGAAATTTTACATATAATAATAATTTGGAGATGAGGGAAAGATGTTGGCTACAAGACAGTCTGCAAACTAAAGTTATTTTTTTGAATGGCACAATAAATGAATGAAAAAATGAAGTTGTCAAATATTATAGAAAATCACTGAGTAAAAATTATGACGTATCCTTCTTGAACTTCCTTATCAATGAAACTCCCCTCACTCCTGAGAATAAGCACCGCTATGACTTTTCTTTTTGTATGCATATGCATGCAAATATGCATGACTGTGTGATCATGCTTGATGTATTATTCTACAACCAACTTTGTTCCATAAAATATAATTTTATGTTATTTTTTCAGTATTCCAAGATTCACTGTTTATGCACCACACCCAGTGCTCCATGGAATACATGCCCTCCTTAATACCCATGACCAGACTCACCTCTCCCCCAACTCCCTCCCTTCCAAAACCCTTAATTTGTTTCTCAGAATCCACAGTCTCCCATGGTTTGTCTCCCATTCCAATTTCCCCCAAATCACTTTCCCTTTCCTTCTCCTAATGTCTTCCATGCTATTCCTTAAGCTCCACAAGTAAAACCATATGATAATTGACTCTCTGCTTGACTATTTCACTCAACATTATCTATTCCACTCCTGTCCATGTTGATACAAAAGTTGGGGATTCATCCTTTCTGATGGAGGAATAATACTTCATTATATATGTGGACCATATCTTCTTTATCCATTAATCTGTTGAAGGGCACCTTGGCTCTTTCCACAGTTTGGAGACTGTGGCCATTGCTGCTATGAACATTGGGGTAGAGATGGCCCTTCTTTTCACTACATCTGTATCTTTGGGATAAATACCCAGTAGTGCAATTGCAGGGTCATAGGGAAATTCTATTTTTAATTCTTTAAGGAATCTCCACACTGCTTTCAAAGTGACTGCACCAACTTGCATTCCCACCAACAGTGTAAGAGGGTTCCCATTTCTCCACATCCTCTCCAACAGATGTTGTTTCTTGTATTATTAATTTTGTCCATTCTAACTGGTGTAAGGTGGTATCCCAATGTGGATTTGATTTGAATCTCCCTAATGGCTAATGCTGATGAACATTTTTTCATGTGTCTGACAGCCATTTGTATGTCTTCTTTGGAGAAGTGTCTGTTCATGTATTCTGCCCATTTTGTGATGTGATTCTCTGTTTTATGTGTGTGTTGAGCTTGAGGAGTTCTTTTTAGATCTTGGATGTCAGCCCTTTGTAGTGCCATTTGAGAATATCTTCTCCCATTCTGTGGGTTGCCTCTTTGTTTTGTTGACTGTTTCCTTTGCTGTACAGAAGCTTTTTATCTTGAGGAAGTCCTAAAAGTTTATTTTTACTTTTGTTTCCTTTGCCTTTGGAGACGTGTCTTGAAAGAAATTGCTGTGGCTGATGTTGAAGAGATATCCTTTAGGATTGTGATAGATTCCTGCCTCACATTGAAGTCTTTTATCCTTTTCTTATATAACTTTCAAGTTTTGTATTCTACTTAAGAATACTCTTCATTTCCAAGATACTATTTAAAAGCTACTTTCCATGATTTTGTTCAAATATTTTTAAATGTTCTTTTATATTAAAATTCTTATTTCATCTTATAATTATTTCTATTTGTGGTATGATAGATGACTCTATCTATTGTTTGGTTTTGATTTTTGCTCACATAGTTATCTAAAATCACTCAAACAGGGTTCCTGGGTGGCCCACTGTTGTAAGCAACAGCCTTTGGCTCAGGTCATGATCTCAGGGTCCTGGGATCGAGCCCTGCATTGGGCTCTTTGCTCAGCGGGGAGCCTGCTTTTCCCTCTCTCTCTGCCTACTTGTGATCTCCTTCTCTGTCAAATAAATAAATAAAAACTTTAAAAAAATTAAAAAAAATAAAATCACCCAAATACATTTTGTGGAAGAGCCCATCTTTTCTTTTGGGACAAAACACCACAGTTATGGTGTATTAAATTCTCATAAACAAATAAGTCTGTTTTGGGACTCACTAATCCTTTTTATTATATATTTGTCTATCCTTTTGGTTTATTATCATACTACATTATTTTAACTACTGTACCATTATGGCATGTTTAAAATGTATTGGTGCAAATTCCACTCTCAATTCTTTTAAAAATATCTTAGCAATTAATGTGCATTTTTCTTCAGGATAAATATTAGAATAAATTTTAAATATGACAAAAACACTTTTGAGATTTTCATTCAGATGTATATTGTTTGTATATTAAGAAACACTTTTATTCAACATAGTACTCTGAGTCCTAGCCAGAACAATTAGGAAAAATAAATAAAAGACATCCAGATTAGAAAGGAAGAAGTAGAACTGTCACTATTTGCAGATGGCATAATATTATATAGAGAAAATCCCAAAGACTCTGCAAAAACAAAACAAAACAAAACTATTTTAACTAATAAATTCAGTAATGTTGAAGGATATGAAATTGATATGCAAAGTCTGTCACATTTCTATACACTAATAATGAGAAAGAGAAATTGAGAAAACAATCACACTCACAATTGCATTAAAAATAAAAAAATAATACCAGAAAAAAAGAATAAAGGAAAGAAGGAAGGAACGAATGAACAAAAGATGGAAGTAAGGCAAGCAGGTAAAAAGAGAGGAGGAAATTAAGAAAATAAATTAAAGCACAAATACAGGAAAAGATATTCTGTACTTGTGGATTGGAAGAATTGATGTTAAAACATCTATATTACTGAAAGCAATCTATAGATTCAGTCAATCCCTATCAACAATCTACTTTCATTTTTCACAGAAATAGAACTATCCTAAAATTTGTATGAAATGGAATTAGAAAGGAACCCAAATAGCCAAAATGATTTTGAGAAAGTAGGGCAAGGCTGGAGGCACCCACACTTCCAAATTTCAAATTCTTTTACCAATCTATAGTAATTAAAACAGTATGATGCTGGCATTAAAAACAGCCACATAGATCAATGAAACAGATGAGAGAGCCCAGAAATAAACCCATAATTATATGGTCAATTAATTTATGACAATGGAGGCAAGAATATACAATGAGGAGAGGAAAGTTTCTTCAATTAAATAGTGATGGGAAAACTGCAAAAGAATGACACTAAACCACCATCTTATACCATACACAAAAATTAATTCAAAATGTATTAAAGACTTGAATGTGAGACCTGAAACAGAAGAAACATAAGCAGTAATTTCTGTAGAAGGGAAGGCAGGCAGTAAGTTCCTTGACATAGTTTTTTTAATGATAACTTTTGAAACTTGCACCAAAAATAAAAGCAAAAAGTAGAAGTAGGCATCAAATCAGAAAGCTCTGCACAACAAATGAAATCATCAACAAAATAAAGAAGCCACTTACTAAATGGGAGGAAATGTTTATAAATCATATTATCTGATAAGGGGTTAATACAAAAAATATATAAAACACTCAGACAATTCAACACAAGAAGAAGAAGAAGAAGAAGAAGAAGAAGAAGAAGAAGAAGAAGAAGAAGAAGAAGAAGAAGAAGTAGAAGAAGGAGGAGGAGGAGGAGGAGGAGGAGGAGGAGGAGGAGGAGAGGAGGAGGGAGGAGGAGGAAAAGAAAAGAAAGAGATAGAGAATCCAATTAATAGATGGACTGAGGATCTGAACAGGTATTTTCCCAAAGAAGACAGATGACAAACATGTACATGAATAGATGATACTCAACATCATTAATCATCAGGGAAATGCAAATCAAAATCACAATGAGATATTACTTCACACAAGTTAGAATGATTACTATAAAAAGGATCAGAAATTACAAGTATTGGAGAGGATGTGAAGAAAAGGAAACTATTGTGCTCTGTTGGTGTGAATATAAATTGCTATAGCCACTATGGAAAACATTACAGAGATTCTTCAGAAAAAAATAAAAGTAGAACTACCATATGATCCTGCAATTCCACTTTTAGGTTTTATCTGAAGAAAATGAAAACACTAACTTGAAAAATATATACACCACCACTAAATAGTGTTCACTGCAACACTATTTACAATAACCAAGATATAGAAACAGCCTAATTTTCCATCAACGGATGAATGGATTAAAAAGAAAATGGATATGAGATATTATTCAGCCATAAAAAGAATGAAATCTTGCCACTTGAAACAATATGGATATACCTTGAAGCCATTATGCTAAGTGAGATACAACAGAGAAAGACAAATATCATATCATCTTTTTTATCTGTAGAATCTAAACACACACACACACACACACACACACACACACACACACACACACACAGTGCCTGGATGCCTCGGTCAGTTAAGCATCTCTCTTCAGCTCAGGTCATGATCTCAGGGTCCTGGAATTGATTCCAACAACAGGCTCCCTGACCAGTGGGGAGCCTCCTTCTCCCTCTCCCTCTGCCACTCCTCCTACTTATGCTCTTTCACTCTCTCTCTCTCACTCTTAAATAAATAAATAAAAATTTTAAAAAATATTTAAGCATACACACAAGAAAGAGGAAAAAAAATAAAAGTGGTTGCCAGAGGAGGAGGAGGGCAATGGCAAGTGGAGGAAATGAGTAAAGAGGTCAAAATGTTAAAAAAATTTTTTTTTAAATATCATAGGAAAATTCACACAAATACCTACTGTTCTGATTCAAAAGCCGATTTTAAACTTGGGTGCATAAATTCCATAAAAATGAATGTTTGTGACAGCCAAATGCAATTAAATTTCAAGAGAGTATAAGTCAAGTAGTTTATAAGAAGATGGTGAGAAGGTGGTAATGGAATAGGGGTTCTCTAGCTCACCTCATCCCATGAACACAACTAGACCATTATCAGATCATGCTAAATATTCCAAAAATCAACCTGAAGACTGACAGAGCAAACTTCACAACTAAAGGGAAAGAGGAGGTCACATCAAAGATGGTAGGAAGTGTGGAGATTGGGCTTAGGGAAGAAAAGGATCATGGGTGCTACAGAGATGAGGGAGCTGTGGTTGCAAAGAAGGGCAAAAGAGAAAGAAGCACACAGGGGAATGCCCAAGGAGAATATTTCCCCAAAACCACTGGCTTGGAAACAAGGTTTGAATTTTGTGAGTTTGCAACCATCAGGGACGGATTAAAGCCTGGAGTTTTAAAGATCAGTGCACTTGGCTGGAGTATAACCTAGAGTGTGCTTCCCTGCTCCTAGAGAGAATACAGGCAAACAACTGGGAGGCAGACAGCATGAAAATGATGATTTAAAGAAATGCCTGGGGCACATAAGGGAGAGACTATTCACTCTTCCTATTCCTGAGAGGCACCTTTCAAAGAGCCATCTCTCTAGGAATAAAGGAACTTGATTCCACCATTTCCTTCCCCTGTCCTTTAGCATAAACACACAGCCACCTGCAGGAAGCATAACAGTGTGATATTGGCTACCTAACTTGCTTACACCAAGCACCATGTCCCTATACCCTCCCATTCTTGGTCAAGCTTGCCTCAGTATCAGTGACATAAGCCTCTCCCAGAAGACCAGCAAAACCCCCTGCCCACACACCAGATCTTCTAACCAGAGAGTTCTGCAGGACCTCAGTTATGGTGAATGTGGTGACAAGTTTCATTTCACACGCAAACAAGAGCACACCTATTTAAAACTCAACAAATTCAGGCCAGTGATAAAATATTGCCAATGGCAGGCAAGGAGAGCTTTTGCAAGTGACTGGCATGAAGGATAAAGCAGTCAAGACACAGCAGCAGAGCACACGCAGCACATACCAGAGACCTTTGCTGAAGTGTCAGGCTCTGGTCACTATATTACCTTTCTTCATAAGGTCATTACTTTTAGGGGCAAGATACATAACTGGCATTTATAACAGAGGAAAGGTAGAAACTTAGACAATATGCAAAGACAGAGGAAATTATCCTAAATTGAAAGAATAAGATAAGGTCATGGACAGAGATCTAAATGAAACCAACACAATTGACATGTCTGATCGAGAATTTAAAGCAATTATCATACAGATACTCACTGGACTTGAGAAAAGAATGGAAGACATGAGTGAGACCCTTACCACAGAGATAAGAGTTAAAAAAAATGAATCAGCCAGAGATGAATATAATAAATGAGATTAGAAACTCATTTGATCCAATGAATAGCAGGCTGAAGGAAGCAGAAATGACCTAGAAAGCAGAGTAATGGAAAGCAATGAGAACAAAAGAGAGAACGAAGAATTATGCAGCACAAGAATAGGTTTGGGAAAATCAGTGACTCCATCAAGCATGAAACCACTCATGTTATCAGAATGCCAAAAGGAGGGGCGCCTGGGTGGCTCAGTGGATTAAGCCGCTGCCTTCGGCTCAGGTCATGATCTCAGGGTCCTGGGATCGAGCCCCGCATCGGGCTCTCTGCTCCGCGGGGAGCCTGCTTCCTCCTCTCTCTCTGCCTGCCTCTCTGCCTACTTGTGATCTCTCTCTCTCTGTCAAATAAATAAATAAAAATCTTAAAAAAAAAAAGAATGCCAAAAGGAGAAGAAGAAAGAGAAAAGGGGCAGAAAATTTATTTGAGAAAATGATAGCTGAAAAATTCCCTAACCTGGGGAAGGAAGCAGACATCTGGATTCAGGAGACACAAAAAGTCCCATCAAAATTAACAAAAGCAAGCCAACACCAAAATATATTTTATTCAAATTTATAAAACACAGTGATGAGAAAGTCTTAAAGACAACAAGACAAAAGAAGTCATTAACTTGAACGGGAAAACCCATAAGGTTAGCTGGAGATTTTCAACAAAAACGTGACAAGCCAAAAGGTGTGGCATGATATATTCAAAGTGATGAAAGGGAAAAATCTGCAGCTAAGAATACCCTATTCAGCATGGCTATCATTCAGAATAGAGGGATAAATAGTTTCCCATACAAAGACTAAGGAGTTTGAGACCATAAACCCACACTATAAGAAATATTAAATGAACCCCATTGAGTAAAAAGGAGAGAAAAAAAAGTGACAGTATAAAGGAAAGAAAGCCATAGCAAAAAAAAAAAAATATATTTCTATAAAAATCAGTCAAGAAACTCATACACAAAAGGAAATATTAAAGATAATATCTCATACCTAAAACATGAAGAGGAGGGGAGAATAGAATGGGTTCAAACTTGAATGACTGTCAACTTAAGATAGACTGCTATTTGCAGAAGAGGTTATATATAGATCCAAGTGTCACTATATATCAAAGAGCACTTATAACATCCAAAGAATAAAAAGAAATAAATCCAAATATATCCCTGAAAAGAATAATAAAAAAAAGATAGAGAAAAAATAAATAAAGAATAAAAGAAAATTTCTAGAAACAATCACAAAAGAAAAAAAAAAGTGGCAAAAAAAAAATAAAATGGCAATAAATACTTATCTATCAATGATTACTTAAATGTAAATGAACTAAACATTCTAATCAGTGTATCTGAATGGATTAAAGAAAATAAGAGAGAAAAGAAAAAAAAGCTACAAAAGCAACAACAAAACAGGTAACAAAATGTCAATAAATACATATCTATCAGTAATTAGTTGACTGTAAATGGACTAAGTGCTCCAATTAGAAGGCAGGGTGTTAAAACAGATGAAAAACAATAACTATCTACATGCTGCATACAAGAGACTCATTCCAAACCTAAGGACACCTGCAGTTTGAAAGTGAGAGGATGGAGAAACATTTTTCATGCCAATGAATTTCAAAAGAAATCTGGAGTAGCAAAACTTATATCAGACAAACTAGACTTTAAAACTAAGACTGTAGGGGTGCCTGGGTGATGCAGTCAGTTAGGCAGCTGACTCTTAGTTTCAGGTCAGTATATGATCTCTGAGTCATGAGATCAAGCCCCATGTTGGGAAATGCACTCAGCATAGAGTTTTTTTGAAATTCTGTCTCCTTTTCCTTCTACCCCTTCTAGCTGTGCACTCTCCTTCCCTCTAAAATAAAATCTTTTATTTTTTTTTTAAATAGAACAAGATTATAAAATGAGACAAAGAAGGGCACTATATAACAATAAAGGGACAACCCAACAAGAAGATAGGATTGTAAATATTTATGCACCCAATTTGGGAACACACAAATATGTAAAATAATAACAAACATATAATACTGGGGAATTTTAACATTTCACTCACATCAAAGGATACACATCATCTAAATAGAAAATATAGAAAACAATGGCTTTGAATGACACTCTCCATGAGATGGAATTAACGCATATAATTAGAACATCCTATCCTAAAACACAGAATACACATTTCTTTCAAGTGTCCATGAAACATTCTCCAGGAGAGATCACATATTAGGTCACAAAGCAGACTCCAAAAAAATACAAAATGATTGAAGATATACCATGCATCTTTTCTAACCACAGCACTATGAAACTAGAAGTAAATCACAAGAAAAAATCTGGAAAGTCCACAAATACATGGAGATTAAATAACACGCTACTAAATAATGAATATGTCAACCAGGAAATAAAAGAAGAAATTTAAAAAAAGGCATGAAAACAGGACTCCTGGGTAGGTAGGTCAGTCAGTTAAGCATCTGCCTTTGACTCAGGTTATGATCCCTGGGTCCTAGGATTGAGCCTCACATCTGGCTCCCTGCTTCTCCCTCTCCATTTGCCACTCTCACTGCTTGTGCTTTCTCTCTCTCAAAGAAATAAATAAAATTTTAAAAAATTTAAAAAACAATGAAAATTAAAACACAGTGATCTCAAACTCTTGAGATGCAGAAAAATCTGTTTGAAGAAGGAAATATATATCAATACAGCCCTACCTCAAGAATCAAGAAAAATCTCAAATAAACAACCTAACACTACCTGAAGAAGCTAAAAAAGAATAACTGAACCCTAAAGCCAGCAGAAGGAAGGAAATAATGAGGGTTAGAGCAGAGAAATGAATGATAGAGAAACTAAAAACAAACAAACAAAAAAAAAAAAAACCTGAAAACACAACTACAATAGGAACAAAAGTTCTTGTTGAACAGATCAATAAAAACAGGTGTAGCTTCTTTGAAGAAATTTTTAAAAATTAAATTAAAAAATTGAATTAAATTAAAAAATAATTTAATTAATGAACTGAATTAATTTAAAAAATGATAAACCTCTAGCCACACTTTCAAAAGGAAAAGAGAAAGCATCTAAATAAATAAATAAATAAATGAATAAAATCACAAATGGAAGAAGGGAAATAAAAACCAACACCACAGAAATACAATTTAAAAAGAACATTATGAAAAACAATATGCCAACACTGAACGATCTAAAGGAAATGCATAAATTCATAGAAACATGAAAACTACCAAAACCAAAACAGAAATAGAAGATATGAACAGACTAATAACCAAAAAATAAATTAAATCAATAATCAAAAATCTCCCAACAAACAAAAGTCAAGGATAAGTTAGCTTCACAAGCAAATCCTACCAGCCAGGATTACTTTGATTTCAATATTAAATAAAGACACAAGCAAAAGGAAAGAAAGAAAGAAAAAAAATACATACCAATATCCCTGTTTAACATAGATACAAAAATTCTCAATAAAATACTAGCAAACAAAATCTAATAATATGTTAAAGAAATCATTCATGATGATAAAGTGAGATTTATTATTGGGTTGTAAGGGTAGTTCAATATTTGCAAAATAAGCAATGTAATACACCACATTAATAAAAGAAAGAATAAGAACCATGGGATCATATCAATAGATGCAGAAAAAAGCATGTGACAAAGTATAATATCCATTCATGATAAAAACCTTCAACAAAGTAGGTTTAGAGGGAACGTAATTAAGGCCATCTGCGAAAAACCTACAGCTAAGATCATCTTCAATGGGAAAAAAAAGTGAGAGCTTTTCCTCTAAGGTCAGGAAGAAGACAAGAATGTCTACCATTACCACTTTTATTCAGCATAGTTCTGGAAGTCCTAGCCACAGAAATCAGAAACAAAAAGAAATAAAATCTATCCAGTTGGCAAGGAAGAAGTCAAACTTTCACTATTTACCAATGAGGTGATATTCTATATAGAAAACCCAAAGACTCCATCAAAAAATTGACAAAACTGGGTGTACCTGGGTGGCTCAGTTGATTAAGTGTCTGACTCTTTATTTCAATGTAGGTCATGATCTCAGGGTTGTGAGATTGAGCCCAACACTGGACTTTGTGCTGGGCATGTGGCCTGCTTAAGATTGTTTCTCTGCTTCTCCCTAACCTCACCCTTTCTTAAAAAAAATTGACAGAACTGATTTAAAAAATTGACAGAACTGATACATAAATTCAGTAGAGTCATAGGATACAAAATCAATGTAGAGAAATATGTTGCATTTCTATGCACCAATAATGAAGCAGCAGAAACAGAAAGTAAGGAATTGATCCCATTTAAAATTGCACCAAAAACAATAAGATACCTAGGAATAAACCAAACCAAAGATGGGAAAGACTAGTCCCCTGAAAACTATAAAACACTGATGAATGAAATGGCAAATGACACGATGAAATGGAAAAACATTCCGTGTTCATTGGTTGGAAGAGCAAATATTGTTAAGTCATCTATACTATGCAAAGCATTATACAGATTTAAAGTAATGCCTATCAAAATGCCACCAGCATTTTTCACAGAGCTAGAACAAACAATCCTAAAATGTGTATGGTACCACAAAGGGCCCTGAATAGTCAAAGCAAACTTGAGGAAGAAAAACAAACAGCAGGCATCATAATTCTGGGCGTAAATTGTATTATAAAGCTCTAGTGTTCAAAACAGTATGGTACTGGTACAAAAATCAACATGAAGATCAATAGAACAGTAAAGGATACCCAGAAATGAACTCACAAATATATGGTCAATTAATCTTTGACAAAGCAAGAAAAATATACAATGGGATAAAAGACAATGTCTTCATGAAATGATGGGAAAACAAGACAGCAACATGCAAAGGATTGTAAGTGGATCACTTTCTTATACCATACCCAAAACTAAATTGAAAATGGATTAAAGATTGAAATGTGAGAAAGTCCTAGAAGGGAACATAAGCAGTAATTTCTTTTACATTGGCCATAGAAACTTCTTTCTAGATGAGTCTATTGAGGTAAGGGAAACAAAAACTATTGGGACTTCATCAAGATTAAAAAAAAAAAGCTTCTGCACAGCAAAGGAAACAATCAATGGAACTAAAAGACAACCTTTGGAATAAGAGAAGAAGATATTTGCAAATGATATATCTTATCAGGAGTTAGTATCCAAAATACACAAAGAACTTATAAAATGCAACACCCCAAAAGCAAATAATCCATTTTAGAAATGGGTAGGAGATATGAATGGACATTTTCCTAAAGAAAGGCATACAGATGGCCAACAGACACATGAGAAGTTGTTCAACATCACTTACCATCAAGGAAATGGAAGTCAAAACTGCAATGAGTTATCACCTCACACATTCTGAATGAATAAAATCAACAACACAAAAATATATGTTGGTGAGGATGTGAGGAAAGAGGAACCCTCTTGCACTGTTGGTAGGAGTGCAAACTGGTGCAGCCACTGTGGAAAACAGTATGGAAGTTCCTTAAAAAGTTAAACATGAAACTACCCTACAATCCAATAATCACATTCCTGGGTATTTATCCCCAAAACACAAAAACACTAATTCAAATGATACATGCATCCCAATGTTTATAGCAGCATTATCAACAAAAGTTGTGGGATCAGCCCATGTGTCCATAAACACATTAATGGACAAATAAGATGTTATATATATATATAACATCTTATTTGTTATATATATATATAATTATATATATATATATATAATTATATATATATAATTACTTGGCCATAAAAAAAGATGAAATCTTGTCATTTGCAATGACATGGATGAAACTAAAGTGTATAATTCTAGGTGATATAAGTCAGTCAGAGAAAGACAAATATCACACTATTTCACTCATATGTGGAAATTAAGAAAACAAACAAGCAAAGGGAAAAAATAAAAGAGAGAGAGACAAACTTATAAATATACTCTTAACTATAAGAACAAACTGGTGGTTACCAGAAAGAAGGTGGGTGGGAAATGGGCTAAATAGGTGATGGGGGTTAAGGAGAGCACTTGTGTTAATTAGCACTGGGTGATGTATGGAAGTTTGGAATCGCTGTATTTTATACCTGTAACTAACATTACACTGTATGGTAACTAACTGCAATTTCAATAAAAAACTTAAAAATTAAAAAAGGAAAGTACAAGTGGAATAATGACTATATCTTCATATATGATTATTTCTGTTAGGGGTTGCACACCCTGAAGTTTGCAATGTGAACAACTGGAAATGCAAGTCACCCCCCTAATAAGCTTTTTTATAAAACACTAAATGAAATAATAGGAAATTTATACAATCAGTACATTGTACTGGAGTATGATCAGGAGCGAGCAGTGTCTGTGACTGCTCTGTCTGTCCAGTTCTTCACCACACCTACTCTTATTTCCATAGGACCTTGTATATATATTTTGTGTTTTATTCCTTGATATTGAAAACTTTTGTTGGATTTGTGAATATGATCCCTTTATTACTTTTATGAATTTGTTAATTTGCTGTACATAAATATTAGTGTTTTTTATATATTTTATCAATATATTTGTGAATAGTTATAGATGTATTACTAGATTTTTAGTTGCTTCCCTGAGGCTTTCTGTATTGACAACATATGATCTGTAAAAGAAGACAGTTTTGTTCCTCTTTGTTTTTCTTTTAATTTCATTAGTTGGCTTGTTCAGCATCTATTTTAATCCTATTTTAGCTACAGAGAATGGAATCTGTGAACTACATTTCCATGTCTCTTAAAGCTAAGGCTCTGAATATAATCTAGGTTTGATAAATCACATAAACTCAAATTCTACTTTAATTTACAAATGAATTATATAGAAGCAATGATTATGTGGAATGATAATAGTAGAATGATCCTTGAAAGTATACATTTTGTCATTAAAGCATAATGATTTTCCTGAAATATCAGTTATTTCAGTTCTAACTGAAATATCAGTTATTTGGAACTGATATCTGAGATGTGAAAGAGGAGAGGGACATTGCTAGATAGTTTGAACGGAACACAAATAAGAGAGATGTCTGTAGATTTTATTTACCTGTTGATACTGGCTGAAGGCTCTCAGGTTTGATAACTTTCTCACCTATGATCAATGTGGTTCTAGGGAATTTCAGAGTAGAGGTGAGGTCTTCATTTTCATAAGAGCAGAACTTTCATATAGGATTGATAAGACTTGTTTTTTTGAACTTCTAGACAATAATGCATGTGATCTTACTGAACTGTCTCCATACATTTGTGTTGATTAAATGACTCTCATCCTGAGATAAAACATGGTCCTACTTTGTCAGGTATCTAGTTTTTTCTGGATATCAGTTGATCAAGCTGGGGATGCCAATCAAGATGGACAATAGATTCTCATACTTTAGTAAAAGGAAAAGTTTAAGATCTAAGACTGAGGATCTGACTAGCAAAATTATATGTATTAATTAACCCAACTACTACTTTTAAACAATTTTAAAGTGTACCTCTTATTTTCATGAGGTGATGACTGAACATTGTTAATCTGACATGCTAACCATGAATTTTCTTTGTAAGAGTGGTGTATGCATGTGTGTGTATATGCATGTTTCTGTGTTCATGTACTTGTGAATGAAAATTAAAATGAATAAAAATAAGAATTTCATATTCACATGTACTTGATATGGAGGTTTTCTACATAAATTTTTATATTTATAGATATATTCTTTTTTTGGACATTTTAGTATCAACATCTTGATTAAACTTTCACAGCCTATATCAAAAATAGGAATTTTTTTTTCTGTAAAGTGCCAGGTAATAAATATTTTGGCTATACTGGTCGTATGTTCTCTGTTGAAACTCTTCAAATGTGTCACTGTAGTGTGAAAGCAACCATCGACAACACATAAACAAATGAATATGGCTGTGTTCAAATAAAAATTTATTTAAAAAAATAGTGGACTGAATTTGGTCAGTAGGTTATAGTTTTAGGGTAGATATTTTTTACAACAAATAACATAAATTTAGACCTATTTAGCAAAATAATGTCAACACTATTTACCCTTTAAAATAATGTGTTTTAATCAGGTAATACCCTGCTAAGAAAAAAGCCACACATATACAGATGTTATTATTTACAATGAAAATCAATAAAATAGAAAAAAGTAAAACTACGTTTTCTGAAGTTACAATTTTTGATGACATTAACTATGTTAGCCTTTGAAGAGAATATGCTTGGCTTGTGGTATCTAGCCAACATCTGGTAGGCAATAATACTAAATAGTAGTAAATATTATAAAAGTAGTATAATCAGGGTCCAAAAGGAAAATGCATCAATTTTCATTGTTCACTATTTTTGGTTCATTTGTCATTTTACCTCAACTTCTAAGATAGGAATATTGAACACTTGAGCTGTAATTGTGGATCCACAATTATATTCTCCATTCATTTTTATTTTTATTTCTCCTATTCTGCATTCATTCTTTTTTAATTTTATTTTTTTATTTGTTTATTTATAGAATAACAGTGTTCATTGTTTTGGCATCACACCCAGTGCTCCATGCAGTACATGCCCTCCCTATTACCCACCACCTGGCTCCTCAACCTGCCACCCCCTCGCCCCTTCAAACCCCTCTGATTGTTTTTCAGAGTCCATAGCCTCTCATGGTTCATCTCCCCTTCCAGTTTCCCTCAACTCCCTCTCCTCTCCATCTCCCCATGTCCTCCATGTTCTTTGTTATGCTCCACAAATAAGTGAGACCATATGATACTTGACTCTCTCTGCTTGACTTATTTCGCTCAGCATAATTTCTTCCAGTCCCGTCCATGTTCCTACAAAAGTTGGGTATTCATCCTTTCTGATGGAGGCATAATACTCCATTGTGTATATGGACCACATCTTCCTTATCCATTCATCCGTTGAAGGGCATCTTGGTTCTTTCCACAGTTTGGCGACTGTAGCCATTGCTGCAATAAACATTAGGGTACAGATAGCCCTTCTTTTCACTACATCTGTATCTTTGGGGTAAATACCCAGCAGTGCAATTGCAGGGTCATAGGGAAGCTCTATTCTTAATTTCTTCAGGAATCTCCACACTGTTCTACAAAGTGGCTGCACTAACTTGAATTCCCACCAAGAGTGTAAGAGGGTTCCCCTTTCTCCACATCCTCTCCAACACACATTGTCTCCTGTCTTGCTAATTTTGGCCATTCTAACTGGTGTCAAGTGGTATCTCAATGTGGTTTTAATTTGAATCTCCCTGATGGCTAGTGATGATGAATATTTTTTCATGTGTCTGATAGCCATTTGTATGTCTTCGTTGGAGAAGTGTCTGTTCATATCTTCTGCCCATTTTTTGATATGATTATCTGTTTTGTGTGTGTTGAGTTTGAGGAGTTCTCTATAGATCCTGGATATCAACCTTTTGACTGTACTGTCATTTGCAAATATCTTCACCCATTCCGTGGGTTGTCTTTTTGTTTTGTTGACTGTTTCCTTTGCTGTGCAGAAGCTTTTGATCTTGATGAAGTCCCAAAAGTTCATTTTTGCTTTTGTTTCCTTGGCCTTTGGAGACTTATCTGGAAAGAAGTTGCTGTGGCTGATATCAAAGAGGTTACTACCTATGTTCTCCTCTAGGATTCTGATAGATTCCTGTCTCACGTTGAGGTCTTTTATCCATTTCCAGTTTATCTTTGTGTGTGGGGTAAGAGAATGGTCGAGTTTCATTCTTCTACATATTGCTGTCAAGTTTTCCCAGCACCATTTATTGAAGAGACTGTCTTTTTTCCATTGAATATTTTTTCCTGTTTTGTCAAAGATTATTTCACCATAGAGTTGAGGGTCCATATCTGGGCTCTCCACTCTGTTCCACTGGTCTATGTGTCTGTTTTTATGCCAGTACCACGCTGTCTTGGTGATCACAGCTTTGTAGTAAAGCTTGAAATTGGGTAACATGATGCCACCAGTTTTGTTTTTGTTTTTCAACATTTCCTTAGTAATTCAGAGTCTCTTCTGATTCCATACAAATTTTAGGATTATTTGCTCCAGCTCTTTGAAAAATACAGGTGGAATTTTGATTGGAATGGCATTAAAAGTATAGATTGCTCTAGGCATTATAGACATTTTAACAATGTTTATTCTTCCAATCCAAGAGCATGGAACAGTCTTCCATCTTTTTGCGTCTTCTTCAATTTCTTTCATGAGTGTTCTGTAGTTCCTCCAGTACAGGTCCTTTACCTCTTTGGTTAGGTTTATTCCCAGGTATCTTATGGTTCTTGGTGCTATAGTAAATGCAATCGATTCTCTAACTTCCCTTTCTGTATTTTCATTGTTAGTGTATAAGAAAGCCACTGATTTCTGTACATTGACTTTGTATCCTGCCACGTTACTGAATTGCTGTATGAATTCTAGTAGTTTGGGGGTGGAGTCTTTTGGGTTTTCCATATAAAGAATCATGTCATCTCCAAAGAGAGAGAGTTTGACTTCTTCCTTGCCAATTTGGATACCTTTTATTTCTCTTTGTTGTCTGATTGCCGTTGCTAGAACTTCTAATACTATGTTGAACAAGAGTGGTGAGAGTGGGCATCCTTGTCGTGTTCCTGATCTCAACGGGAAGGCTGCAAGCTCTTTCCCATTGAGGATGATAATTGCTGTGGGTCTTTCATAGATAGATTTTATGAAGTTCAGGAATGTTCCCTCTATCCCTATACTTTGAAGCGTTTTCATCAGGAATGGATGCTGGATTTTGTCAAATGCTTTTTCTGCATCCATTGAGAGGACTATGTGGTTCTTCTCTCTTCTCTTATTGATTTGTTCTATCACATTGATTGATTTGCGAATGTTGAACCAACCTTGCAACCCAGGGATGAATCCCACCTGGTCATGGTGGATAATCTGTTTAATGTGCTGCTGGATCCTGTTTGCTAGGATCTTGTTGAGAATCTTTGCATCCATATTCATCAGCAATATTGGTCTGAAATTCTCCTTTTTGGTAGGGTCTTTGCCTGGTTTGGGGATCAGGGTAATGCTGGCTTCATAAAAAGAGTCTGGAAGTTGTCCTTCTGCTTCAATTTTTTTGGAACAGCTTCCAGAGAATTGGTGTTATTTCTTCTTTGAAAGTTTGGTAGTATTACCCAGGGAATCCGTCAGGTCCTGGGCTCTTGTTTTTTGGGAGGTTTTTGATCACTGCTTCAATCTCGTTACTAGATATCGGTCTATTCAGGTTGTCAGTTTCTTCCTGGTTCAATTTTGGGAGTTTGTAGTTTTCCAGGAATGCATCCATTTCATCTAGGTTGCTTAGCTTATTGGCATATAACTGTTGGTAATAATTTCTGATGATTGTTTATATTTCCTTGGTGTTAGTTGTGATCTCTCCCTTTTCATTCATAATTTTATTAATTTGGGCTTTCTCTCTTTTCTTTTGGATTAGTGTGGCCAATGGTTGATCGATCTTATTGATTCTTTCAAAAAAGCAGCTTCTAGTTTCATTGATACGTTCTACTGTATCTCTCGTTTCTACCTCATTGATCTCTGCTCTAACCTTGATTATTTCCCTTCTTGCATGTGGAGTTGGTTTGATTTGTTGTTGATTCTCCAGTTCTTTAAGGTGTAGAGAGAGCTGGTGTATTCTGGATTTTTCAGTGTTTTTGAGGGAGGCTTGGATGGCTATGTATTTCCCCCTTAGAACCGCCTTTGCTGTATCCCATAGGTTTTGGACCGAAGTGTCTTCATTCTCCTTGGTTTCCATGAATTGTTGAAGTTCATCTTTGATCTCCTGGTTGATCCAAGCATTCTTAAGCAAGGTGGTCTTTAGCTTCCAGGTGTTTGAGTTCCTTCTGAACTTTTCCTTGTGATTGAGCTCCAGTTTCAAAGCATTGTGATCAGAGAATATGCAGGGAATAATGTCAGTCTTTTGGTATCGGTTGAGTCCTGCTTTGTGACCCAGTATGTGGTCTATTCTGGAGTAGGTTCCATGTGCACTTGAGAAGAATGAGTATTCTGTTGTTTTAGGGTGGAATGTTCTGTATACCTCGATGAGGTCCATCTGGTCCAATGTTTCATTCAATGATCTTATTTCTTTATTAATTTTCTGCTTCGATGATCTGTCTATTTCTGAGAGAGGCGTATTAAGATCTCCTACTATTATTGTATTCATATCAATATGACTCTTTATCTTGATTAATAGTTTTCTCATGTAATTGTGTGCTCCCATATTGGGGGCATAGATATTCACAAGTGTTAGATCATCTTGGCGGATAGTCCCTTTAAGAATTATGTAGTGTCCTTCTGTATCTCTGACTACAGTCTTTAGTTTAAAATCTAATTTATCTGATATGAGAATCGCTACTCCGGCCTTCTTTTGAGGCCCATTGGCATGAAAGATGCTTCTCCATCCCTTCACTTTCAGTCTGGGTGTATCCTTAGGTTCAAAATGGGTCTCTTGTAGACAACATATGGATGGGTCCTGTCGTTTTATCCAATCTGCAACCCTGTGTCTTTTTATGGGCGCATTTAGGCCATTCACATTGAGAATGATTATTGAGACATAGGTTTTTATTGACATCGTGTTGCCTTTGAAGTCTGTCTGTAGATTCTTTCTATATTTCTGTTCAATGATATTCTTAGGATTTTTTCTTTTATAGGACCCCCCTTAATATTTCCTGCAGTGTCAGCTTGGTGGTTGCAGTCTTTTAAGCCTTGCTGGTCTTGGAAACTCTTTATCTCTCCATCCATTTTAAATGTCAGTCTTGCTGGATAGAGTATTCTTGGTTGCATGTTCTTCTCATTTAGTACTCTGAATATATTTTGCCAGCCCTTCCTGGCTTGCCAGGTCTCTGTGGAAAGGTTTGACGTTATTCTAATGGGCTTTCCTCTGTATGTAAGGAGCTTCTTTGCTCTAGCTGCATTTAAGAGGGTCTGTTATGAAATATAATACCTCATTTTAACTGTAAGGTGTCGTGAAGACTTTCGAGAATCTAAAACCTTGGGAAGAGATCTCTCTGCCTCTAGTACCTGAACGTTGTTTCCATTCGTGAGATTGGGAAAATTTTCACAGACAACTTCTTCCACTATATCTTCTAGACTTCTTTCTTTTTCTTCCCCTTCAGGGATTCCAATAATTCTGACGTTGGAACGTTTCATGGCATCGTTTATTTCCCTGATTCTGTTTTCTTGGCTTCTGCGCTGTTTGTTCCAGGCTTCCTCCTGATCCTTTCTCTCTATCTGTTTGTCCTCCAGATCACTAATTCTACCTTCTGTCTCAGTTACCCTAGCTTTTAGAGAATTTAGATTAGATTGGAACTCATTGAGAGCATTTTGAACATCATCCCTGGTGGCTTTCAGTTCTGCCCTAACATTGTGAACATCATCCCTGGTGGCTTTCAGTTCTGCCCTAATCAATTCTGTTTGGTCATCCATGGCTTTCTCCAACCTAGCTATTGTCTGGATAATTGTTAGCCTGAATTCCTTTTCTGACAAATTGTCTATGTTGATAGCCATTAGCTCTGTTGCAGAAGGTCCGTCCTCTGTATTTTTCTTCTGTTGGGTATTCCTCCTCCTAGTCATTTTGGTAAAAGCTGACTGAACAGATGCAGCTGGACTTATCGATTGTGGTGCAGTCAAGGTGCACCCTGTACGCTTCTGTGCAATCAGGGCTCCCCACCCAAATGAGAGAAAAAAGAAAAGAAAAAGAAATAGAGAAGAAGAAAGAAAAAAAAGGGAAAAGAAAAAAGGAGATAAAAAAAGAGTGAGATAGAGAGAAAGAGATAGGAAAATAATGAAAGATAAAAGAGAAGGTTCAGCCCAAATGGGCCACAAGGTTAGACTTGTGAAGTATACATACAAAAACAGACAAAAAGACTGATAAATGTATATGACAAGAGAAAAAAAATATATATATACAAGCAAAAAAAAAAAAAGGGAAGGACCTCATCAGAAAGAACCGCAAGTATAAGATTTATATATTATCAGGACAAACACAAATTCACAGAAACACTGACAGAAGGAAAAATTGGGAGAGTGGTTATAAATTCTCAGTGTGGGTGAGGAAGGTTATTTTGATTCTTCCTGAAGGGATCTTGATGTTTTTGTTAAGGGACTCAACTTTCCTAAGTTACAGGGGGATTAGAAACTGGTTTGCCTATAGGGGTAGCATTGATTGGGGAAAGGGGATTACCTTGAAGTTTAACTCTATATGTATAGTCGAAAATAAAATTTGAAAAAGAATAAACTAGACTAAACTAAGTTAAAATTAAAAAAGAATTAAAAAAATAGAAAAGCAAATGAAAAACATGGGTGTATGTATCAAAAAGTTCAGGTTAGAAGGTTATTAAAGAATTTGATGTACTGGATATCTCAGTGTGATGGTAAATAGGTTAAAAAATTATCTGTATGTATAAAAAAAAAGAACCAGAATATTGGTAAAGAGTTAAAAATAAAAGTTGTATTTATGAAGTAGTGGTGGTTCTTCTCTTCTAGTCTTTTTTTTTTTCTTTCTTCCTTCCTGGTTGGTTTTCTGGGGGAGGGGCCTGCCACGTGGGTTTTCAGACAATGATGTTCCCTGAGTTAGATCTTCCCGCTCCCCTCAAGGGGGTGGGCTCTGAGGAAACTGTTTTTTTCAGCCTTTTGTTCTCTGGGGGTTTTTATGTTCTTTCATCTGTTTTTTCTCACCTTACAGCTTTTGATGGTTTTTGGAGGTTTAGAGGAGAGCAAACTGCACCCCGACCTCCCTCTCAGAGAGAAGCCTCAGAATGTTCTTGAAGAGCTGCTGGCAGAGTTGGTTCTGTGTCACTGTCCCTGGGGATGCAGGAGCTCCTCGTTGTACCCAAAACCAGGGCAGTGGTGGCTGTCTAGGCAGCTCCAGACTGCCAGAGAGTTTCTGAGCAGAGATCGCACACTGAGATTTTCCTGCTGTCCCGGTCTGGGAATGTCTGGTTTTTCTCGATGCCAGAGCTCCAGGCTAGCGCCTATGAGCACCTCTCCCAAGGGAGGGTGTGGGACGCGCGCGTTTTAGGATTTCCGTCTGGCCAGGTTCCCAGCCCCTCATGGGAGCCAGACCCCACTCCTTCTGGGGCGCACTGGCCATTCAGGTGCACTGGCGGCTCAGGGATGGAGACCTGATTTCTCTGCCCCACTCTTTCTGGCTCCGCGCCAGGGGAGGCTGTCCTGGGTCCGGGGACTTAGGTCCCTGACCCTACCCGCCCAGTTTCCCACTATTTCCCCCCGTGATCCTTTCCTCTTTGTTTTTTGAGTGCTTTCAACCAGACTCCATGTTAATGCTGGTCCCCAGAGGCAGGGCACTCTCGTATTGGGGTATAACTTTCCAATCGGTCCCCTCTGGTGGCTCCCTCCCACTTTTGTTTATCTTCCGATATCAGTCCGATCCTCCCAGTCAGCTTTACCTGCCACTGGTGTCTTCGGCTCCTGTAGAGATCCAGACGTGTATAATTCTGATCTCAGGGTGATTTCATGGGTGGTCGGAGTTCTTTGGTAGGTAATCAGCTCACTTTAGGGTACAGGTTGAAACGGTGTCTCCTCCTACTTCCCTGCCATCTTCCTCTGAGCCTCTCCATTCATTTTTATCACTTTTTTGTGTGTATGTTTTCAATCCCATTTTTAGAAGCATGGATATTTAAGGATTTATATCTCCTTGATGAATCTTTTTTTCCTTTTCTTACATTATATTTACATTTATTAAAAATTCATAGAGATGCCATTTTGCCCATCATTTTTCATACGTTAAGCATTTAAAGTGATTTAAATGGATTTAAAATTTTTATTTTGTTGTTTTCATTTTGGTTCAGAAATGGAGAAAAATTTTCACCATTTGACTTTTCCTGAGGAGAACTAGCAGTGAATTGCGATCCCTTTGAAACTAGAGTTATACTATTCTCTTTAGTTTCACAGTGAAAATTTAAAGTAAAAATAGTTCCAAATATAACAATAGTAACAAGAACTTCTCTTTCTTCAGTCATATTGTTAGTGTATAGAAATGCAACTGATTTCTCTGCATTGATTTTATATCCTGCAACATTGCTGAATTGCTATATGAGTTCTAATAATATGGGGTGGGGTCAAGTCTTTTTAGTATTCCACATAAACTATCATTTGATCTCTGAAGAAAGTGTGTGACTTCTTTTTTGCAAATTGAATACCTTTTATTTCCTTTTGTCATATAAATCATATATTTCTTCCTATTTCAGTGTTGGCCATTTATAACATTCCAGGAACACATCCATTTCTTCCAGATTGCTTAGTTTGTTGGCATACAGCTGTTGGTAATGATTTCTTTCTTTTTTTAAAGATTTTATTTATTTGATTGTACTGTCATTTGCAAATATCTTCTCCCATTCCATGGATTGCCTTTTTTTGTTGACTGTTTCTTTTGCTGTGCAGAAGCTTTTGATCTTGATGACGTCCCAAAAGTTCATTTTTGTTTCCTTTGCCTTTGGAGACATATCTTGAAAGAAGTTGCTGTGGCTGATATCAAAGAGGTTACTGCCTATGTTCTCCTCTAGGATTCTGATAGATTCCTGTCTCACATTGAGGTCCTTTATTCATTTCAAGTTTATCTTTGTGTATGGTGTAAGAGAATGGTCGAGTTTCATTCTTCTACATATAGCTGTCCAGTTTTCCAGCACCATTTATTGAAGAGACTGTCTTTTTACTACGGTATATATATTTTTTCCTGTTTTGTCGAAGATTATTTGACAATAGAGTTGAGGGTCCATATCTGGGCTCTCTACTCTGTTCCACTGGTCTATGTGTCTATGTTTATGCCAGTACCATGCTGTCTTGGTGATCACAGCTTTGTAGTAAAGCTTGAAATCAGGTAACGTGATGCCACCAGTTTTATTTTTGTTTTTCAACATTTCCTTAGCAATTCTGGGTCTCTTCTGATTTCATACAAATTTTAGGACTATTTGCTCCAGCTCTTTGAAAAATACCAGTGGAATTTTGATCGGAATGGCATTAAAATTATAGATTGCCCTAAGCAGTATAGACATTTCAATAATGTGTATTCTTCCAATCCAAGAGCATGGAATGGTCTTCCATCTTTTTCTGTCTTTTTCAATTTCTTTCATGAGTGTTCTGTAGTTCTTTGAGTACAGATCCTTTACCTCTTTGGTTGATATCCAGGATGTATTAAGAACTCCTCAAACTCAACACACACAAAACAGATAATCATATCAAAATATGGGCAGAAGATATGATCAGATACTTCTCCAATGAAGACATACAAATGGCTATCAGACACATGAAAAAATGCTCATCATCACTAGCCGTCAGGGAGATTCAAATTAAAACCACATTGAGATACCACCTCACACCAGTTAGAATGGCCAACATTATCAAGACAGGAAACTATGTGTGTTGGAGAGGATGTGGAGAAAGGGGAACCCTCTTACATTGTTGGTGGGAATGCAAGTTGGTGCAGCCACTTTGGAAAACAGTGTGGAGATTCCTCAAGAAATTAAAAATAGAGCTTCCCTATGACCCTGCAATTGCGCTACTGGGCATTTACCCCAAAGATACAGATGTAGTGAAAAGAAGGGCCATCTGTACCCCAATGTTTATAGCAGCAATGGCCACGGTCACCAAACTGTGGAAAGAACCAAGATGCCCTTCAATGGACGAATGGATAAGGAAGATGTGGTCCATATACACAATGGAGTATTATGCCTCCATCAGAAAGGATGAATACCCAACTTTAGTAGCAACATGGACGGGACTGGAAGAGATTATGCTGAGTGAAATAAGTCAAGCAGAGAGAGTCAAGTATCATATGGTTTCACTTATTTCTGGAGCATAACAAATAATATGGAGGACAAGAGGAGATGGAAAGGAGAAGGGAGTTGAGGGAAATTGGATGGGGAGTTGCACCATGAGAGACTATGGACTCTGAAAAACAACCTGAGGATTTTGAAAGGGCAGGGGGTGGGACTTTGGGGGAACAAAGTGGTGGGTATTAGGGAGGGCACGTGTTGCATGGAGCACTGTGTGTGGTGCAAAAACAATGAATACTGTGACGCTGAAAAGAAATTTAAAAAATATATAAATAAAAAAAGATTTTATTTATTTGACAGTTAGAAATCACAAGTAGGCAGAGAGCAGACAGAGAGAGGGATGAAGCAGGCTCCCTCCTGAGCAGAGAGCCTCATGTAGGGCTCAATCTCAGGACACTGAGACCATGACCTGAGCTGAAGGCAGGGGCTTAACCCACTGAGCCACCCAGGGGACCCGGTAATAATTTCTAATAAATGTTCCTATTTTCTTGGTGTTAGCCATGATCTCTCCCCTTTCATTCATGACTTTATTAATTTGGGTCCCTTTTCTTTTCTTTTGGATAAGTCTGGGCAGAAGTTTATTGACCTTATCAGTTCTTTCAAAGATCAAACTTATAGACTCATTGATCTGTTCTAATATGTTGCTGGTTTCTATTTCATTTATTTCTGCTCTAAATTTTATTATTTCTCTTTGCTTGCTTGGTTTAATCCCTATTCGCTATTTTTTTCTCCAGGGCCTTTAGGTGTAAAGTTAGTTTGTGTATTTGGGATTTTTCTACTTTTTTTGAAAGAGGCTTGGATCGATATGTACTTCCCCCCAAGGGCAAGCTTTGCAGTATCCCATACGTTCTAGACCAATGTGTCTTCATTTTCATTAGTTTCAAGGAACGGTTTAAGTTCTTCTTTTATTTCCTGAGTGACCCACTGATTCTTTAGCAGGATGTTCTTTAATCTCCAAGTGTTTGAATTCTTCCAAATTTCTTCTTTTGGTAGAGTTCCAATTTCACAACATTTTGGTCTGAAAATATGCAAGTAATAATCTATTTCTTTTGGTATTGCTTGAGACCTGATTTATGACCCAGTACGTGGTCTGCTCTGGGGAAAGTTCCATGTTTACTCGAGAAAAAGTAGTATTCTGTGTGTTAGGATGGAATGTTCTATATATATCTATGAAGTATGTCTGGTCCAATGTGTCCTTCAAAGCTCTTGTTTGTTGATCTTCTGCTAAAAGTATCTGTCAATTGCTGTGAGGTGACTGTTGAAATATACTATTAATTTATAATTATCAATATGATTTCATATTTTGGTTGTTGGTTTATGTAGTTGACTACTCCCATATTGGGGTATAGATATTTAAAATTGTTAGATTTTATTGTTGGATAGACCCTTAGAGTATGATATAGTGTCTCTTTACATCTCTTATTACAGTCTTTGTTTTAAATTCTAATTTGTCTGATATGAGATTGCCCTGTCTACAGCTTATTTATGGGTTATGTTTTAGTTTTTTGTTTTTTTTTATCCTATCTGAAATCCTGCATCTTTTGGTGGGAGCATTCAGCCCATTTCTATTCAGAGTAACTATTGAAAGATATGGATTTAGAGCCATTATATTGCCTTTAAAGTCCCTGTTTCTATAGGTTTCCTTTTCTTTATTTTTTCCCCTGGTCTTTGTGACTCTTGGGTATCTTTTCGCTTACAGAAACCCTCTTGATATTTCTTTCAGGGATAGCTTGGTGGCCACATATTCTTTCAGTTTCTGCCTGTCCTAGAAGCTCTTTATCTCTCCATCCTTTCTGAATGACAGCCTTGTTGCATAAATTATTTTTGGCAGTATGTTCTTCTTATTTATTACCCTGAATGTGTTTTCCTATCCCTTTCTGGCTTCCCAGGTTTCTGTGGATAGGTCTGATGTTATTCTAATGTTTCCCCCTCCATAGTTAAGGGATACTGTCTCCCTAGCTACTACTCTCAGGATAGTTTCTTTGCCTGTAAGTTTTACAAGCTTTACTATTACATATTGGGGAGTTGATCTATTTTTTATTGTGATTTTTTATTATGATCTATTTTTTATTGATCTTGGGAGTACTCTTCTCTGCCTCTTGAACAAAAATGCTTGTTTCCTTCCCCAGATTAGGGAAGTTCTCAGTTAGGATTTTCTCAAATATAACTTTTAGTCCTCTCTTTCTCTCCATCCCCTGGCATATCCCAGTAATCCTGACATTGGACAGTTTTATGGTGTCATTGATCTCTCTAAGTCTATTTTCATGGGCTATGAGGTGCCTATCCCTATGTTCAGCTTCCTTCCTATCAGCTTACCTTCTAGATCACTGATTCATTCTTCTAACTCATTTACCCTGGCTGTTAGAGTATCCAGTTTAGACTGCATCTCATCCATAGCAGTTTTAGTTTTGGCCTGATTAGATCTCATTTTTGCCCTTAGAGATTCTATTTTGTCACTAATGCTTTTTTCAAACTTAGATATTGACTTCCTGATTGCTTTCCTGAATTCTATCTCTAACATATTTCTTATATCCATATCCATTAGTTCTGTGGCAGAGGGCATTGTCATTGGTTCTTTTATCTTTTTTTGAGAGTTCCCCCTCGTAGTCATTCTGTGAAGGAATAGTTGAGGAAATGAATAGAGTCCAAAATATCAGCCACGACACAAACAAGATGCACCCTAGGAAAATCCGGAGTGCTCAAAACCCAACACCGAAAAATAAAGCCAAAATGAAAAACAAGAATAAAATTTAAAATTTTATAAAAGGGAGAGAGGGAGGAGAACTATAATCTCTCAGTGTAAACAAAGCAGGGTGTTCCAGTTGTCCTAGCTGTCCCTGGGTGAATTTTCATCTGTGTATTAGAAGACTCTGCATCTCAAAATTGTAACGGAAGTAAAACTTAGATATAGATATAGATATAGAGTTTTAGCTATAGATACAGATATCTATAGGTAGATATAGATCTATAGGTATAGATATAGATATAATTGAATAGAATTAAAGAAGAACTAGAATGAAGCATATAGCTTTAAAAAATATCGGTGTGAAAAAATACAAGTTAAAAAGTGACTATGAAATAGAAGTTGATATAATGAACATCTAGTTGAAATGAGAAAAAGGTAAAAAGAAAAAAACAGAAAAAATAAGAAAGAAAGAAAAGTATAATTTTATCTGAAAGATAAACAGGTTCCAAGGGAACACATGGATCTCAATATAATATTTTCCTATGGTATTGTGATTTTACAGTCTTCTGGAATCCATAGGATGTCTTCCACCTGTTCTTTTTTTTTTTTTTACTTTTTAATTATTTAATTTTTTTCAGTGTACCAGAATTCATTGTTTATGCACCACATCCAGTGCTCCATGCAATATGTACCCTCCATAGTACGAACCACCAGGCTTACCCAACCTCCCATCCCACACCCCTTCAAAATCCTCAGATTGTTTTTCAGAGTCCATAGTCTCCCATGGTTTGTCTCCCCTTCCAATTTCCCCCAACTCCCTTCTCTCCATCTCCCCATGTCCTCCATGTTATTTCTTATGCTCAATAAATAAGTGAAACCATATGATAATTGACTCTCTCTGCCTGACTTACTTTGCTCAGCATAATCTCTTCCAATCCCATCCATGTTGCTACAAAAGTTGGGTATTCATCCTTTCTGATGGAGGCATAATACTCCATCATGTATATGGACCACATCTTCCTTATCCAGTCATCTGTTGAAGGGCATCTTGCTTCTTTCCACAGTTTGGTGACCATGGCCATTGCTGCTATAAACATTGGGGTACAGATGGCCCTTCTTTTCACTACATCTGTATCTTTTGGGTAAATACCCAGTAGTGCAATGGCAGGGTCATAGGGAAGCTCTATTTTTAATTTCTTGAGGAATTTCCACACTGTTCTCCAAAGTGGCTGCCCAACTTGCATTCCCACCAATAGTGTAAGCGGGTTCCCCTTTCCCCACATCCTCTCCAACACATGTTGTTTCCTGTCTTGCTAATGTTGGCCATTCTAACTGGTGTAAGATGGTATCTCAATGTGGTTTTGATTTGAATCTCCCTGATGGCTAATGATGATGAACATTTTTTCATGTGTGCAATAGCTATTTGTATGTCTTCATTAAAGAAGTGTCTGTTCATGTCTTCTGCCCATTTTTTGATATGATTATCTGTTTTTGTGCCACCTATTCTTACAGACTGTCTTCTGTGAGAGGGGCCTGCTGTGCTGTTTCTCTGGTCATCCAGCCTGGGCAGAATTGTTCCATGCCCTTTCAGGAAGGTGAGCCCAGTGGAAATTGCTCCTCTGTGTGGCTTTGATTCCCTGGAGTCTTTCTGGGCCTCTTCTGAGGGTCAGAGCAAAAATGGCTGTAGCAAACCTCTGGCCCAGAACAGAAAATTTGCAGTCTTCTCTCTTTAATAAACCATCCAGGAAAAGCAACCTCCACTTCTGTATGTATCTAAAAAACCACAGCCTTCCAAGGTGCATTCCCACAGCAACTCTCTCAGAGGTAGTCTCAGGGGATGAGGAGTGCCACCACCCTTTGTGATTCTAAAACTGCGAGTGGCCACAGGCTCTCCAGTGTACCTGAAGCTCCTGGATTATGTTTGGGTCTTGCTCTAAGGTCATTTCTGGGCCACTACCACCCTGTGAGTTTTTGCCCAGTTTGGTGCAGGTTCCAGACTTATTCAGGCTGCTTAAGAACAAAGAAATTATAGGTTTATGGCAATACAAATTGAGAGTCCCTTCCTGGGCTTGCTGACTATAACCTGCTTCCTGGCTCCACTGCCAGGTCCACCATGGTTGAGTTTACATCTACCAACTTGCTATTTATTTTCTGTTTGTTCTGCCTGTTATTTGTTTTGTTTGTTTGTTTGTTTTGCTTTATTATATTCTCTTAAATAATTAGAGATTTTAAAAATTAATTGTTTTATCTCCCTTGTTTGCATATTAGTTATACCTTTTTGGCTTAAAATGTAGTGGTTGCTGGGGTGCCTGTGTGCCTCAGTTGGTTGAGAATCTGACTCTTGGTTTCAGCTTAGGTCATGATCTCAGGGTCATGAGACTTAGGCCTACATAGTCTTCATGCTCAGTGGGAGTCTGCTTGAGATTCTCTCCCTCTGCCCCTTCCCCTGTTTGCACTCTCTCTCTCTCTCAAATAAATAAATAAATAAATCCTTAAAAATAAATAAAATGAAATGTAGTTGTTGCTCTAGCATTTTTATTCTATTTATTTATGCATTTATTTTATTAGCATTTTTATTTTATTTCATTATATATTTAAATAATATCATTCTTTACTGCTAATTATATTTCAGTACCTAGCAAAGCATTTGACATATGGTAGGTGGTCAATAAAACTTTGTATAGTCCTCAGCTGGCATTAGACTTTCTACATCCTTTCTTTATATGCCTTATTCCCCCATCTCATAAATACATTTTCCACAATGAGCCTTCTTTCACTAAATTTACAGCTTTCTAATCATATAACCTCGGACAAGTTACTTGATTAAATCTCATTTTTCTTATTCAAAAATGAAGAAAATCCCTAACTCCTGAGTTGGCATGAGGATTAAATGGGATAATTTGTTATTATGCCTGGGCAAAGTAGGCACTCACTTAATGTCAGTTTCATTTTTCTTAGACTTTGAGTAAAGAACAGTTTCCTTTATCATATCTAGACTATTTTAGTATAGAAGCTACAATTAGGGAATTTTAATCATATGATTTTAGGGGACAAACATGTCTTTTGCTTTTGCTTTGCCCTTTATCTTTTCTTTCTTTCCTTTTCCTTGACACACACAGAGAGAGTGAGCATAAGCAGGAGGAGCAACAGAGGGAGAAAGAGAAGCAAGTTCCCTGATGAACAGGGAGCCAGACACACAGGGCTTGATTTCAGGACCCCAGGATCATGACCTGAGCTGCTTTCAGACACTTAACCAAACCACCAATGCACCCCTTCCCTGTGCCATCTAGAAATATCTTTCCTAGATTCTCAATGATTAAGCATATACTGTGTGCTATTCTCTTTCTATCAGCTATATAGTTACAAAATAATTGTAAGTAGCAGCACCAACAAACACCTAACTTGTAAATAACAATAGCAAATAATTTGTATGAATCTGGAATGACTGAATAGCAATTCTATTCAATTTTTCTGGGTTAGCTACATAGTCTTCTGGTTCCAGCTAGACCTGCTCATATAAGTGGTTAGTTGGCTGATTGTTAAGTGACTTAGAACAGCCTCACTTAGAAAAAGTGGAATGATTCTATGTTTTCCAATCTCCAGCAGGTTAACTTGGGCATGTTTGTGAGTTGGGGGAAATTGGAGGGGGAAACAAGCCATGAGAGTGTGGATTCTGAGAAACAAACTGAGGGTTTTGGAGGGGAGAGAAGTGGGGAGTTTGGTAAGCCTGGTGGTGGGTATTAAGGAGGGCGTTTATTGCATGGAGCACTAGGTGTGGTGCATAAACAATGAATTTTGGAACACAGAAAATATTAAATTTTAGTTAAATTAAAAAAAATACTTGCAGAATCCAAGAACAAGCAAACCCAATCACACAATTTTGAAGCCTAGTTTTGCAACACAATTTACATCTCATTGGCCAAAGCTGATTATATCACCAAACTCAGTGTTAGAGTGGTAGGATATATGTAAGACATATTTGACATTTAAGGGATATATAGGTACTAAAAGGGATAAAGATTAGGATTATTAAATCTCATACTCAGTATCAGGTGCTAGGGACACAAACTGCAGTGAGATATCCTTGTCTTCAAGAAGCAGGACTGAGAGTCTACAGGCACACAATATAAACAAATGCAGGCATATTTAAGGATGTTCCAATAGAATTCTGTACATGGAACAATGTTTGGTAGGAAGATTATTATCTCCAGGGGGGGAAAGAAAAGAATGGATATGAGGAAAATCTTCATAGAAATAATGTTTGCTATAAGTTTCAAAAAGAATTAGGTGTTATGGGGGCGCCTGGGTGGCTCAGTGGGTTAAAGCCTCTGCCTTCTGCTTAGGTCATGATCCCAGGGTCCTGGGATCGAGCCCCGCATCGGGCTCTCTGCTGGGCAGGGAGCCTGCTTCTCCCTCTCTCTGTGCCTGCCTCTCTGCCTACTTGTGATTTCTGTCTGTAAAATAAATAAAATCTTTTAAAATAAAAAAAAGAATTAGGTGTTATGATATGAGAACATCTTATGGTGACATTTTGAGCCAGCTCAAAGGACTGCCTGGAATTCACTCATTAAAGCAATGATTTCACAGACCACTAATGAGGATAAAAGTGAGAGAAAAGTCAAAATACTTTTTAACTAAGTTTCTTTTTTGTAAAGGTCTCAAGAAATAATATAATATAATATGATATTGATAGATCTATATATATATCTATATAGATATATAGATCTATATCTATATATATCTATATATATCTCTCGCTATTATATATATATAGGCTATATTTTTTAATAAACATGGAAAAATCATATTTATTTTTTGAAATAAAAAATGAAATAATAAAAATAAATAAATAAAATAAATAAATAAAAAATGAAATAAAAAATGAAAAAATAAAATGAAAAAGCTCAGTCATCTCAGTAGGAAAGTATTATTTTTTAGTTTATGAAACATTTATTTTTTGTACACTTACAGAGCTTGGACATTCAGAAATAGCTATTATAATATGTGCTTCTGCTATTTTTGTACTTGTCTCAAATCCAAGAAGTACTAAAAATGTCAAGTGGATTGATGGGAAATGAAAACAAAGAACGATTTTTGGTTAGATTATGAAGCCAGTTTTTAAAATTAAGATATTCAGATGACAATCAATTCTTTGCAATATTAATATCATGGTGTTTTAGATAATAATCAGCATGTGAGAGTAAATATAGTTAATTTAGGGGATCATCATTGTTTATTGAAAATTCATTTTGTTCTAAATATATAGATTCACATAATCCCATTTTTCACGAGTCCTTACTAATCCCTCAATTAATTTCATGTCTCTTTTGACTACTATTAAAGTGCTAATATTTTTTATGTAAATAATAAATATAACAGACTACTTCCAAAAAGCTGACAGAAAAATTATTAGTCTCACTGTTGCAAATCAGTATGGAATGTAGTTAGCCTGCTGGCATTTAATTGCCAAGTCTACCCCTTCTAGCCATCATTAAATAAGAGAAGTTGTTGCTGGGAATAACAAATTAGAGGAACATGTGATCAAAAATAATAATAATAATTTTAAAAAGAAAGAAAGACTAGAAATTCTAGTATAAAACAATAGAAAACCAAAACCTGGACCTAAAAGTTGATATTTATCTACTGACTGCTCCCCAAAGATCCCGTGTTCATTGCATATAGACTTAATACATGTATATGTATATGTGTATAGTATACTATGCATATTAATTGAAATTCAGGGAATGAATGAATGAATGAATGAATATTGACTCTTTTGCCTTATTATACTAAGTTTTTTAACTGTTTACTGTATGTGCTGTCACTCTAAGACAATTGTAAATTCACCAAGAGTAGGTACCATGCAGTCTACTTATTCTTCTATTCTTTCCATTGTAAATGAAAATCAGTAGAAATAGTCATATTAAAGACAATTTTGAGAAAAAATTAATCCACAATAATATCTTATTACAACTTATTTTTACTTATTTTTATTTTCTAATCATTGTCCCTATAAGTATATTTCACATGATTGAAGTAATTTGGTATATCTAATCATACACTTTAAAAGCTTAATTCACTGTAAATATTTCCATGTTTTAAATTTTAACAGTGGCACAATATTGCATCCTGTTAATGTACTATAATTTTATTCAACATGAATTTATTGGGTAATCACAATGTACCTTTATTCCATTGTTTTATATGTAGACTATTTCCAATTATTCCCTCTCATACATAATGGTGCAATCAACATGTTCATTTTATAGTGTATTGCATAGTATAAAATATCAGCTTAGAATGTATTTTTGTAAGGTCTGTTGCTTGATTAAATGAATGCATGTCTTTATTGGCCTTGCTAATATATATATTATATATATATAATACATATTATATATATATAATATATATATACTTGCTATATATATATATAGACAGCACATACAGTAAACAGTTAAAAAACTTAATATAATAAGGCAAAAGAGTCAATATTCATTCATTCATTCATTCATTCCCTGAATTTCAATTAATATGCATAGTATACTATACACATATACATATACATGTATTAAGTCTATATGCAATGAACACGGGATCTTTGGGGAGCAGTCAGTAGATAAATATCAACTTTTAGGTCCAGGTTTTGGTTTTCTATTGTTTTATACTAGAATTTCTAGTATCATATATATATATATATATATATATATATGTATATATATATATATTCTTTCCAATTTTAAATACCACCAACCTGGATATATGATAACATTTTCAGCACTAGGTATTACAATTTTTTAAATGTTGACAGCATATGTTATATATAGTTATTATCTCTGTAGTGCCTAATACAGTGAATTTTTCGGCAGTAGTGAACACATATTAAATATATATTGCATGAATATGAGGTATCTCACACTATGAGGCAGAGAAATGAAATGATAGCAAAGAAAAATATATTAATAATCAGGGGAAGAAAATGCTGTATAAAGCAAAATATTTCAAAGAAGGATGTCCAACCATTACAAACACAACAATAAAGAATGAAGAAATATCATTAAGAACCATAGATATATTACAAAAGTGATATTAGAACAAAAATTTTATATATTTAAAGTGGTTAGAACTGTATCTGACATGCTATACAATTGTTTGGTATGATGATGAACTTGATTGTTTTAAATTATTTAGTCCTCTAAAGAATCCAACAAGGTAGGTATTATGTATGTTAGTGCCAATTTAAAAAAATATTTTACTTATTTATTTGAGAGAGTGAGAACAAGAGAGGAAGAGAGAGAGAGCACACAGTTGGGGGAGGATGGGCAGAGGCAGAAGCAGATTCCCTGCTGAACAGAAAACCCAAAGTAGGGCTCAACCCCAGGATGCTGAGATCATGACCTGAGCTGAAAGCAGACGCTTAACTGACTGAGGCACCCAGGGGCCATTTTATAGATGGCAAAGCTGAAGCTCAGAGCTTCAGTAACTTGCTCTATGTATATGGTAGATCCAAAATTCTGAGTCCAAAACCATGCTTTTAACAATTGCACTAATCTGCCCCTTATGAAAGTTGTTCATTAGATAAGGGAAAGATCATCTTGAAAGCAACATAGTACATTAAAATGTTAGTGCAGAAATTCAAGGAAATTTGCAATGCAGGAAGAACAGTTTGGGAAGTTTATACCTCATTGTGTCAATCTAAGCACAGTGTGATGAAAATTATTTTCTAAGTAGATTAGATACGTAGAAAAGTAGGTAGAAGATTTTAGTTTAAGAAGGAAGAAAGAAGTAATGAGTAGCCATTGTGGGGAATGAATCATGGATTTGATTCATTCCTTCATTGAAGAAATATTTACTGAAGCCATACTATGACTCAGAATTTAATTGCTGGGATTAGAACACTAAACACACACACACTCACACACTCACATACACACACACACCACAGGATATAACAATGGTGAAAAATGCTAAAATGGATAAATAAAGCAAAGTATTTAAAGAGTGCTGGTGGTCATAGGGAAATAATTCTGTTTTATGCAGTAGGATCATAGAAATCTCTCTGATAAGATGGTATGTGAGTTTAAAGCTGACAGAAATAAAAGCATGAATTGTGCACATGAGGGAAATATTACATTCCAAGTAAAGAATGACACAAAATCCTCAATGTGGGGATATGTTTCATATTTACATGGAAGAGAATTAAGACAAATGTGTGAAATGAGTAAAAGGGAGAGAGTTGGAGATGAACTTAAATGATATTGAGAGTACTGTGGGTCATGGAGATCCTGGCATGTCATTGTAAAGGCATTTTATTCTGAATGAGACTGAAGATCATTACAGGGTTTTGAGCAGAGAGGGAACATGATCTTACTTATATATTGCTATCACTCTGGTTGCTGTGTAGATAAAAGATATGGTGGGGGAGAAAAGGGTAGAAGCAACAGCTATTCTAATAACTCAGGCAAGAGAATATGAGAATTTAGATTAGGATAATGGTGGTAGAGAGGAATAAAAGTGAATGGAATCAGGATATATTTCAGCGGTAGGGTGGACTATTACTGGTAGATTGGATTGGGCAAATAATGAAGGAATAAATCTAAGGATGATGGTTAAGTTTTTTAGTTTAAGTAAGTATATAGTGGCATCATATGCAGAGATAGGAAGAAGTGGTGGAACAGAAGATAAGTGCAGATTTCAAGAACTGGCTTCACATATTGTGTAGTAAATGGCATCCTTTGCAAGGTCTTTGAGGGTCACTCCAACACAGCATCAGGTATTTACCTTGGAGAGACATATGAAATTAAAGAATTCATTACATTCACAGGTCCTAGAGAGAGAGGCATGGTACTCTTACAAAGCCATTGCAAAGTCACCCAAAAGCCCAAAGCTTGATCTTGACAGGCAAGGAGAGAATAGAGCAAGGATTCATAGGCAAGTGCCTTTACTGAGGGTCATAGTTGGGGGAGCATGTGGCATGTGGGAAGCATTCTTATTGGGTAATGAATGTAACTGGGTCAACATGGAAAGAAGAAAAGGGGTAAAATGGGTAAGTACTCATGAGGATTATTGCTGTAACACACATATTGAAGATGTGAATAAGCTGTGAATCCTTAAAAGTTCAAAACAAGCAGGGCAAGTGTCAATACGCAGGGAGTCACTGATACCACAATAAGCTGCTTTTTATTTGACACATATGAAGCTTAAGGAAGCTATTAGGCCTCCATGTAATGGAGTTGTAGAGTAGACTGTTGGAAATATGAGTCTGGAGTCCAGAACTGAAGTCTTGGGTGAAAATATTAACTTAGGACTTATCAGTGTATATGTGGTATTTAGAGTCAAAGTATGAGACTATTAAGGAAGTGGGTGCAGACAGAGAAAAGAAGTCCACGAGTTCTGTACGGATTCCTGGGAAATCCAATGTTTAGAATAGGGCTTTGAGGGGCACCTGGGTGGCTCAGAGTGTTAAAGCCTCTGCCTTCGGCTCAGGTCATGATCCCAGGGTCCTGGGATCGAGCCCGGCATCGGGCTCTCTGCTTGCTGGGAGCCTGCTTCCTCCTCTCTCTCTCTCTGCCTACCTCTCTGCCTACTTGTAATCTCTATCTGTCAAATAAATAAATCTTTAAAAAAAAAGAATAGGGCTTTGATAAAGTAAAACAAGTGGGGCATTCACTCTGGGCACAAAATTTAAGGGGCACCAAAAAAAAAAAAAAAACCCTCAACAATGAAGAAAAACAATTTTAATGCAATATTTTCTAGAGGTCAAAATTAATTTAAAATCTTTAATGAAAAAAATATCAAAATTGTAAATAAAGATAGAATCAGCATTACTGATTTTCCTCTTTGCTTCAGGTTTCAGTGTGGCTTGTCAGGGCCCCAGTTCACAAGTCTGAAAGATGAAGAAGAAAAGACAAAGACAGATTTAATGCTGTCTTCATCTGAGTGAATTAAACTGTAGAGGAGGGACATATACATACAGAAGATCATTTATGCTGTATTGGATCAGTTAAAAATCTACTAGACCCAAGACATCAATAATCTTCAACTTTATAATTTTGAAACTTTAACAAGAGGGACTGATGATTGATAAATTTTACCATATAAAAATTTAAAATATTATGTAGAGGGGCACCTGGGTAGCTCAGATGGTGAAACATCTGCCTTTGGCTCAGGTCATGATCTCCAGGTCCTGGGACTGAGACCCATGTTGGGCTCCCAGCTCAGTGAGGAGTCTGCTTCTCCCTCTGCCTCTCCCCCTGCTTGTGCTCAAGTGAATAAATAAAATATTTAAAATAAAATAAAATATTATGTAGAAAAAGAAAACATTAATAGAATCAAAAGACGAAAGAAAAACTAAGGGGAGAATGAATCATTTGTAACAAACTTCCAGTTAATAACATAAATAAGTAACAGAGATGAAAAGTACAGCACAGGGAATATAGTCAATAATGTAATAACATTGTATAGTGACATATGGTAACTACACTTAGGGCAGAGGGCATTGCACAATGTATAAATTGTGAAATCATTATTGTGCACTGAAAACTAATATAACATTGTTTGTCAACCATAATTTAATAACAAAATTAAAAAATAAAGATAATATTTTTGAAATAAACATTTCTTGCATCAGAAAAAGAAAAAGATGAATAGGTTATCTTTCTCTCTCTGTATGTGTGTTTACATATATATATGTAAACACACATATACATATACACAAAAACATGCATATATGTGCGTGTGTTATATATATAATATATATTATATATAATATTTATTAGCCAAAATATGCGAAGATATGTGGACATAAATGTTCATTGTAACATTTTTTTATAATGGTTAAAAACTTGAAACTCTCGGGGAGTCAAGATGGCGGGGAAGTAGGAGGAGGCACCATTTCAACCTGTACCCTAAAGTGAGCTGATTACCTACCAAAGAACTCCGACCACCCATGAAATCAGCCTGAGATCAGAATTATACACGCCGGGATCTCTACAGGAGCAGAAGACTCCAGTGGCAGGTAAAGCAGACTGGGAGCTTCAGACTGATATCAGAAGATAAAAAAAGGGGGAGGGAGCCACCAGAGGTGACCGATTGGAAAGTATTACCCCAACACGAGAGTGCTCTGTGTCTTGGAGTCTGGTTGAAAGCACTCAAAAAACAAAGAGCAAAGGATCGCGGGGGGTAATAGCGGGAACCTGGGCGGTTAGGGTCAGGGACCTAAGTCTCAAGACCTAGGACAGCCTCCCCTGGTGCTGAGCCAGAGAGAGTGTGGCGGAGAAATCAGGCCTCCGTCCCTGAGCCGCCAGTGCACCTGAACGCCAGCACACCGAGAAGGAGTGGGGTCTGGTTCCCGTGAGGGGCTGGGAGCCTGGCCAGATAGCAATCCTGAATTGGCGCGTCCCACACCCTCCCTTGGGATACATGCTCAAAGGCGCTAGCCTGGAGCTCTGGCATCCAGAAAAAAACAGACATTCCCAGACCGGGACAGCGGGAAAATCTCAGTGTGTGATCTCTGCTCAGAACCTCTCTGGCGGTCTAGAGCTGCCTAGACAGCCACTGCTGCCCTGGTTTTGGGTACAACGAGGAGCTCCTGCATCCCCAGGGACAGTGACTCAGAACCGACTCTGCCAGCAGCTTTTCCAAAACATTCTGGGGCTTCTCTCTGAGAGGGAGGTCGGGGTGCAGTTTGCTCTCCTCTAAACCTCCCAAAACCATCAAAAGCTGTCAACGTGAGAGAAAGCAAATGAAAGAACATAAAAACCCCCAGAGAACAAAAGGCTGAAAAAAACAGTTTCCTCAGAGCTCACCCCCTTGAGGGGAGCGGGAGGATCTAACTCAGGGAACATCATTGTCTGAAAACCCACGTGGCAGGCCCCTCCCCCAGAAAACCAACCAGGAAGGAAGAAAAAAAAAAAAAGACTACAAGAGAACAACCACCACTACTTCATAAATACAACTTTTATTTTTAACTCTTTACCAATATTCTGGTTCTTTTTTTTTATACATACAGATAATTTTTTAACCTATTTACCACCACACTGAGATGTCCAGTACATCAAATTCTTTAATAACCTTCTAACCTGAACTTTTTGATACATACACCCATGTTTTTCTTTTGCTTTTCTATTTTTTAATTCTTTTTTAATTTTAACTTAGTTTAGTCTAGCTAATTCTTTTTCAATTTTTATTTTCTACTATACATATAGAGTTAAACTTCAAGGTAATCCCCTTTCCCCAATCAATGCTACCCCTATAGGCAAACCAGTTTTTAATCCCCCGTAAGGTAGGAAAGTTGAGTCCCTTAACAAAAAAATCAAGATCCCTTCAGGAAGAATCAAAATAACCTTCCTCACCCACACTGAGAATTTATAACCACTCTCCCAATTTTTCCTTCTGTCAGTGTTTCTGTGAATTTGTGTTTGTCCTGATAATATATAAATCTTATACTTGCGGTTCTTTCTGATGAGGTTCTTCCCTTTTTTTTGCTTATATATATATTTTTTCTCTTGTCATATACTTTTATCAGTCTTTTTGTTTGTCTGTTTTTGTATGTATACTTCATAAATCTTACCTTGTGGCCCATTTGGGCTGAGCCTTCTCTGTTATCTTCCCTTTTTTTCCTATCTCTCTCTCTCTCTCTTTTTTTCCTTTTTTCTTTCCCCTTTTTTTTCTTTCTTCTTCTCTATTTCTTTTTCTTTTCTTTTTTCTCTCATTTGGGTGGGGAATCCTGATTGCACAGAAGCGTTCCAGGGTGCACATTGACTGCACCACAATCGATAAGTCCAGCTGCATCTGTTCACTCATCTCTTACCAAAATGACTAGGAGGAGGAATACCCAACAGAAGAAAAATACAGAGGATGGGCCTTCTGCAACAGAGCTAATGGCTATCGACATAGACAATATGTCAGAAAAGGAATTCAGACTAACAATTATCCAGGCAATAGCTAGGTTGGAGAAAGCCATGGATGACCAAACAGAATTGATTAGGGCAGAACTGAAAGCCACCAGGGATGATGTTCACAATGTTAGGGCAGAACTGAAAGCCACCAGGGATGATGTTCAAAATGCTCTCAATGAGTTCCAATCCAATCTAAATTCTCTAAAAGCTAGGGTAACTGAGACAGAAGATAGAATTAGTGATCTGGAGGACAAACAGATAGAGAGAAAGGATCAGGAGGAAGCCTGGAACAAACAGCTCAGAAGCCACAAAAACAGAATCAGGGAAATAAACGATGCCAGGAAACGTTCCAACGTCAGAATTATTGGAATCCCTGAAGGGGAAGAAAAAGAAAGAAGTCTAGAAGATATAGTGGAAGAAGTTGTCTATGAAAATTTTCCCAATCTCACGAATGGAAACAAAGTTCATGTACTAGAGGCAGAAAGATTTCCTCCCAAGATTTTAGATTCTCGAAAGTCCTCACGGCACCTTATCGTTAGAATGGGGAATTATGTTTCAAGAGAGACCCTCTTAAAATCACCTAGGAGAAAAAAGCTCCTTAGGTACAGAGGAAAGCCCATTAGAATAACGTCAGACCTTTCCACAGAGACCTGGCAAGCCAGGAAGGCCTGGCAAAATATATTCAGAGTACTAAATGAGAAGAACATGCAACCAAGAATACTCTATCCAGCAAGACTGACATTTAAAATGGATGGAGAGATAAAGAGTTTCCAAGACCGGCAAGGCTTAAAAAACTATGCAACCACCAAGCTGACACTGCAGGAAATATTAAGGGGGGTCCTATAAAAGAGAAAAAATCCTAAGAATATCATTGAACAGAAATATAGAAAGAATCTACAGACAGAAAGACTTCAAAGGCAACACGATGTCAATAAAAACCTATCTCTCAATAATCACTCTCAATGTGAATGGCCTAAATGCACCCATAAAATGACACAGGGTTGCAGATTGGATAAAACGACAGGACCCATCCATATGTTGTCTACAAGAGACCCATTTTGAACCTAAGTTTACACCCAGACTGAAAGTAAAGGGATGGAGAAGCATCTTTCATGCCAATGGGCCTCAAAAGAAGGCCAGAGTAGCGATTCTCATATCAGAGAAATTAGATTTCAAACTAAAGACTGTAGTGAGAGATACAGAAGAACACTACATAATTCTTAAAGGGACTATCTGCCAAGACGATCTAACAATTGTGAATATCTATGCCCCCAATATGGGAGCACCCAATTAAATAAGAAAACTATTAATCAAGATAAAGAGTCATATTGATATGAATACAATAATAGTAGGAGATCTTAATACGCCTCTCTCAGAAATAGACAGATCATCGAAGCAGAAAATTAATAAAGAAATAAGAGAATTGAATGAAACATTGAACCAGATGGACCTCATCGACGTATACAGAACATTCCACCCTAAAACAACAGAATACTCATTCTTCTCAAGTGCACATGGAACCTTCTCCAGAATAGACCACATACTGAGTCACAAAGCAGGACTCAACTGATACCAAAAGACTGACATTATTCCCTGCATATTCTCAGATCACAATGCTTTGAACCTGGAACTCAATCACAAGGAAAAGTTCAGAAGGAACTCAAACACCTGGAAGCTAAAGACCACCTTGCTTAAGAATGCTTGGATCAACCAGGAGATCAAAGATGAACTTCAACAATTCATGGAAACCAACGAGAATGAAGACACTTTGGTCCAAAACCTATGGGATACAGCAAAGGCGTTCTAAGGGGGAAATACATAGCCATCCAAGCCTCCCTCAAAAACATTGAAAAATCCAGAATACACCAGCTGTCTCTATACCTTAAAGAACAGGAGAATCAACAACAAATCAAACCATCTCCACACGCAAGAAGGGAAATAATCAAGATTAGAGCAGAGATCAATGAGGTAGAAAGGAGAGATACAGTAGAACGTATCAATGAAACTAGAAGCTGGTTTTTTGAAAGAATCAATAAGATCGATCAACCATTGGCCACACTAATCCAAAAGAAAAGAGAGAAAGCCCAAATTAATAAAATTATGAATGAAAAGGGAGAGATCACAACTAACACCAAGGAAATAGAAACAATCATCAGAAATTATTACCAACAGTTATATGCCAATAAGCTAAGCAACCTAGATGAAATGGATGCATTCCTGGAAAACTACAAACTCCCAAAATTGAACCAGGAAGAAATTGACAACCTGAATAGACCGATATCTAGTAACGAGATTGAAGCAGTGATCAAAAACCTCCCAAAAACAAGAGCCTAGGACCTGATGGATTCCCTGGGGAATTCTACCAAACTTTCAAAGAAGAAATAACCCCAATTCTCCGGAAGCTGTTCCAAAAAATTGAAGCAGAAGGACAACTTCCAGACTCTTTTTATGAAGCCAGCATTACCCTGATCCCCAAACCAGGCAAAAACCCTACCAAAAAGGAGAATTTCAGACCAATACCACTGATGAATATGGATGGAAAGATTCTCAACAAGATCCTAGCAAACAGGACACACCAGCACATTAAACAGATTATCCACCATGACCAGGTGGGATTCATCCCTGGGTTGCAAGGTTGGTTCAACATTCGCAAATCAATCAATGTGATTGAACAAATCAATAAGAGAAGAGAGAAGAACCAGATGGTCCTCTCAATGGATGCAGAAAAAGCATTTGACAAAATCCAGCATCCGTTCCTGATGAAAACGCTTCAAAGTATAGGGATAGAGGGAACATTCCTGAACTTCATAAAATCTATCTATGAAAGACCCACAGCAAATATCATCCTCAATGGGAAAAAGCTTGCAGCCTTCCCGTTGAGATCAGGAACACGACAAGGATGCCCACTCTCACCACTCTTGTTCAACATAGTATTAGAAGTTCTAGCAATGTCAATCAGACAACAAAGAGAAATAAAAGGTATCCAAATTGGCAAGGAAGAAGTCAAACTCTCTCTTCGCAGATGACATGACATTTTATGTGGAAAACCCAAAAGACTCCACCCCCAAACTACTAGAACTCATGCAGCAATTCAGTAACGTGGCAGGATACAAAGTCAATGTACAGAAATCAGTGGCTTTCTTATACACTAACAATGAAAATACAGAAAGGGAAATTAGAGAATTGATTCCATTTACTATAGCACCAAGAACCATAAGATACCTGGGAATAAACCTAACCAAAGAGGTAAAGGACCTGTACTCGAGGAACTACAGAACACTCATGAAAGAAATTGAAGAAGACACAAAAAGATGGAAGACCGTTCCATCCTCTTGGATTGGAATAATAAACATTGTTAAAATGTCTATACTGCCTAGAGCAATCTATACTTTTAATGCCATTCCGATCAAAATTCCACCGATATTTTTCAAAGAGCTGGAGCAAATAATCCTAAAATTTGTATGGAGCCAGAAGAGACCCCGAATTGCTAAGGAAATGTTGAAAAACAAAAACAAAACTGGCGGCATCACGTTACCCGATTTCAAGCTTTACTACAAAGCTGTGATCACCAAGACAGCGTGGTACTGGCATAAAAACAGACACATAGAGCAGTGGAACAGAGTGGAGAGCCCAGATATGGACCCTCAACTCTATGGTCAAATAATCTTCGACAAAACAGGAAAAAATATTCAATGGAAAAAAGACAGTCTCTTCAATAAATGGTGCTGGGAAAACTGGACAGCGATATGTAGAAGAATGAAACTCGACCATTCTCTTACACCGTACACAAAGATAAACTCGAAATGCATAAAAGACCTCAGAGTGAGACAGGAATCTATCAGAATCCTAGAGGAGAACATAGGTAGTAACCTCTTCGATATCAGCCACAGCAATTTCTTTCAAGATAAGTCTCCAAAGGCCAAGGAAACAAAAGCAAAAATAAACTTTTGGGACTTCATCAAGATCAAAAGTTTCTGCACAGCAAAGGAAACAGTCAACAAAACAAAAAGGCAACCCACGGAATGGGTGAAGATATTTGCAAATGACAGTACAGACAAAAGGTTGATATCCAGGATCTATAAAGAACTTCTCAAACTCAACACACACAAAACAGATAATCATATCAAAAAATGGGCAGAAGATATGAACAGACACTTCTCCAATGAAGACATACAAATGGCTATCAGACACATGAAAAATTATTCATCATCACTAGCCATCAGGGAGATTCAAATTAAAACAACATTGAGATACCACATGACACCAGTTAGAATGGCCAAAATTAGCAAGACAGGAAACAACGTGTGTTGGAGAGGATGTGGAGAAAGGGGAACCCTCTTCCACTGTTGGTGGGAATGCAAGTTAGTGCAGCCACTTTGGAGAACAGTGTGGAGACTCCTGAAGAAATTAAGAATAGAGTTTCCCTATGACCCTGCAATTGCACTGCTGGGCATTTACCCCAAAGATACAGATGTAGTGAAAAGAAGGGCCATCTGTACCCCAATGTTTATTGCAGCAATGGCTACGGTCGCCAAACTGTGGAAAGAACCAAGATGCCCTTCAACGGATGAATGGATAAGGAAGATGTGGTCCATATACACAATGGAGTATTATGCCTCCATCAGAAAGGACGAATACCCAACTTTTGTAGCAACATGGACGGGACTGGAAGAAATTATGCTGAGTGAAATAAGTCAAGCAGAGAGAGTCAAGTATCATATGGTCTCACTTATTTGTGGAGCATAACAAAGAACATGGAGGACATGGGGAGATGGAGAGGAGAGGGAGTTGAGGGAAACTGGAAGGGGAGATGAACCATGAGAGACTATGGACTCTGAAAAACAACCAGAGGGTTTTGAAGGTATGGGGCGGGGGGGGGGGGGTGGGAGGTTGAGGAACCAGGTGGTGGGTAATAGGGAGGGCACGTACTGCATGGAGCACTGGGTGTGATGCAAAAACAGTGAACACTGTTATGCTGTAAATAAACAAATAAACGAATAAAAAAAACGAGAAAAAAAAAATAGAGCTACCCAATGACCCTGCAATTGCACTGCTGAGTGTTTACCCCAAAGATACAGATGCAGTGAAAAGAAGAGCCATCTGTACCCCAATGTTCATAGCAGCAATGGCCACGGTCGCCAAACTGTGGAAAGAACCAAGATGCCCTTCAACAGATGAATGTATAAGGAAGATGTGGTCCATATACACGATGGAGTATTATGCCTCCATCAGAAAGGATGAATAACCAACTTCTGTATCAACATGGATGGGACTGCAAGAGATTATGCTGAGTGAAATAAGTCAAGCAGAGACAGTCAGTTATCATATGGTCTCGCTTACTTGTGGAGCATAAAGAATAACATGGAGGATATGGAGAGATGGAGGGGAGAAGGGATTTGGGGGAATTGGAGGAGGGCATGAACCATGAGAGACTGTGGACTCTGAGGAACCAACTGAGGGTTTTGGAGAGAAGAGGGATGGCAAGTTGGGTGTGGGTATTGTGGAGGGTACGTATTGCATGGAGCACTGGGTGTGGTGCATAAACAATGAGTTCTGGAACACTGAAAGGAAGTTTAAAAAATAAATAAAAATTAAGAAAACAAAACAAAACAAAAAAAAACTTGAAACTCTCAAAGAACACGTTCCTATTTGTGAGTGCATATGTTTGTGTACACATACATATACATACACCTATGGTACATACGTATACATAAATTATCTAAATCTATAAGCAGTGTATGATATATGTAAATATATTTATTGTGTGTGTATATATGTATAAAATACAAATATGGTATATGACATATATGTATATAAACATATATAAATACACAGAGAACATAGAAAAATAGGCAACCATTAAAAAGGATGAATTAGATCTATATGGGGATGAGAAAAGATATTGGGTAAAAAAGCTTATTACAGTCTATAGAGTACATTACCTTTCCCATAAATAAAAAAGAATTGCATTATATGCATTTAAACTGGGATGAATGTTTAATTTAATCTTTGTAAGGATGTGCAAGAAATTTTAAGAGTATTAACCTTAGGAGATCAAAACTAAAAAGAGGGGAGGATTCTATTTTTTAATTTTATTTGTGTTGTTTGAGTTTTATGTCAATGAATATTTATTATGCTTTGTAAGTGTCACAGGTGGTGGAATTATGAGATTTTTGCTTATTTGTTTCCAAGATATAAAAGTAAATCTAATTCAAGTTTTAAATATCCTGGGTGACAAATTACTTGAAATAGAAATTGAGTATCATACCTAAGTTAAAAGGAGCTATGATATGCACGTGTCCTACAACTTGGTAAATGAAAAACATGAGTTTACAAAACTGCTATATTAGTGGATAAGTCTTTGTTTTATGATTAATTTACCATAGGTTCATTCAAATAATCATGACAAATTGCTTTGGATAATTTTCTTTTTAATAATTCAATTTATGTGTAGTATCCAATTATAAATAGAAACAATTTTGTCATCCTAGGGATATGCTGATTGCATAAAACAACGCAACTAATAGGATGTTGGTTTTCCTGAAATGGATTTGCTCTAAAATAATACATTTCACATAAACAGTGTAGTTTTTGTCACAGCATTTACATTTTGGGACTTCATATTTTTATCAAATTTTCTTCAAATGTAGTTTTAATGTGCTTTCAACATTAATGCTAAATTTCCTAATGTCCTGCGATGCCAGATTATTTCTTGCAATTACAATTTAATCTGGAAATAAACTGTAGAATGATTTGATTTAGAGAAGAATACTTGATAACTAATTTTATTAAGGATGAACTCAGAAGTTACAGTGTATCAGATCAAATATCAGGATACCACCTAATATCTTTGTGACATTGCATTAGTGACTTAAACTTGTGCCTCAAATTTCTCAGTTGTAAAATGAAAATAACTGCCCATGACTCATAGGCTTGTGGTGAAGATTAAATGGTTTTGAGTATATAAAGTGTCTGGAATAGCTGTGACATAAAGTAGGCATTAAATATGTTAACATTGTATATAATACAAAGTATTATATACCCTTGGGAAGAAGTATAGGGCAATTTAGGAAGAAAGAAGCAAAAATTACGAGTAAAACATGTATATGAGGATCTATCTAGGACTTCCATTCATAAGTTACATTTAAGTTCTGCATTGTTGCTATATAAATTAGACATAGGACTGGGGTTCTAAATTATGAGTAAAGAAAAACAGAAGTTTGGTCCACTTTCTCATTGTGTCCAAAGCTGTACAGATTTATACAAACAATACACCCTCACTGAGCTCATTTCCTTATTTTTTTTTAAATTGACAAATAATACATTATTTATTTCAGGGGTATGGGACTGTGATTCATCAGTCTTACACAATTCATAGCACTCACCATAGCACATGCCCTCCCCAATGTCCATCAGCCAGCAACCCCATCCCTTCCACTCCCCTCCCATCCAGCAACCCTCAGTCTGTTTCCTGAGATTGAGTCTCTTATTGTATGTCTCCCTCTGTGGTTTCTTCTTGTTTCATTATTAACTCCCTTCTATGATCCTGTCTTATTTCTCATATTCCTCATATCAGTGATATCATATAATAATTGTCTTTCTAAATGAAAGCCCTGTTTAAAATCAGCCTGTAATAGTGTGTTTCAGGCCCAATATTATCCTAACCCTTAAGTAGTCATAGATTAAATAATCAATGCATGAAATTTATTGATAGACATAAGTTTGGTAATACACTAGCACTAAATAGAAGTTGGACTGTGTTTGTGTGTGTACACATGCATGCCCACAATACTTTGGGGAGAGGGATACAATGGATCAGTGCTGGGAACACTGTTATTTTACAGTAATGTAATAACTTGGAAGTCTACCAAATGAAGGATAAACTAACTAATCAAAAGTTGTGAAACTTTAGGTTTACACTCTAATTACTTTTAATGAATTCTTCACTTCAATTTTTATTCCTATTTTCCACATTTGTAGATAAGCTTAACACCTTTCTTATTAAAGACTTTCTGAAGTAAGCAAGCATAGAAAAAGAACAGTCCCACAAATAAGTGAGACCATAACAAATAACATGGAGGACATGGGGAGATGGAGAGGAGAGGGAGTTGAGGGAAACTGGAAGGGGAGATGAACCATGAGAGACTATGGACTCTGAAAAACAAACAGAGGGTTTTGAATGGACGGGGGGGTGGGAGGTTCAGGAACAAGGTGGTGGGTAGTGGGGAGGGCATGTACTGCATGGAGCACTGGGTGTGATGCCAAAACAATGAACACTGTTATGCTGTAAATAAACAAATAAAAAAAAAAGGAAAAAAAAAGAAAAGAAAAAGAACAGTTCATTCTTGTTATACTATGTCCAATTTGTGCAGAAAGTTGTTTGAAATCTATATGTATCTCTTCCACATATGAAAAATATCAGTTTGGGGAACTAACACAACAACAACAAAAAATCCACATTGTTAGACAAACTATTTTAACCATCCTGGCAGTTGCAATTTCTAGGAACAAACTCTCCCTGTGTAGATTATCCAAGATCTTGATAGCAAATTAAACCATCAAGGGGCGCCTGGGTGGCTCAGTGGATTAAGCCGCTGCCTTCGGCTCAGGTCATGATCTCGGGGTCCTGGGATCGAGCCCCGCATCAGGCTCTCTGCTCCACGGGGAGCCTGCTTCCTCCTCTCTCTCTGCCTGCCTCTCTGCCTACTTGTGATCTCTCTCTCTGTCAAATAAATAAATAAAAATCTAAAAAAAAATTAAACCATCAAAACAGATGTTAATAAAACCTTTGAGATTGAAGGAGAAAGTGAAGCATCAATATTAATGAACTCTCCACAGTTAGAAGTCAGGGGGGTATTTTCCAAAGCTTCCCATGCCCTGAACCAGTGTAGTATTCTAGGGAAGAGGAAGTGCCATAGGTATTGTAGCAGTACACACTCATGCAACGGATGTAATTTACAAATTCAGAGAGTTTGCACTTGAATCCTGCATTCAAGGTCATTAGCTTTAAATGTCAAATGCTATTAAGCAACCACTCTAGGCCAAGAAGGGAAGCTGAAGTTGATTTTTATAATATTTCTTTAATTATGACCCCATGGCTAGGGCTGCCAAATTGCAGGACTCCAGAGGGGACAATTCATAGGGAATTGTAGTCTATATGAAATGCAATCCCTGGAACAAATGCACCTGCTGCATGTGGCCTTCTCGAGTTATGCAATGTGGTCATACTGCCATGAGTGCATAACCATCTATTATCTATTGAGTAGATGGTCTATTTCTTTCTTTCTTTCTTTTTTTTTTTTTTTTTTTTAGTTTTACTGGTAACACTATCGAAAGCATTTTTGGGTGCCTAGGCTCAGTTAATTAAGTGTCTGACATTTTATTTCTGCTCAGGTCCTGATCTATAGGTCATGGGGCTCTAGCCCCACATGGAGTTCTGTGCTCAGTGCAGAGTCCACTTGAGATTCTCTCTCTCTCTATCCCTCTGCTCATTTTGTGTCAAAAATACTTCATGGACAAATAAGTTAACTAAAGCAAGGTCTTTCCCATTCAGGACTTGGAAGCTGGACAGGAATGAATAAATAAAATGTTTAGATAGTCCCAGAACAGAAAATACTCTATTGCAGTATGAATTCAAGAAATGATTGTTAAGGAAATCAGGAGAAATTAGCCAAAGTGACCAATTCCAACCTAGACTATTGCAATGGACCTTGAAGAATCCTGAGACAAATTTAGCATTTGGTTAGAAAAAAAATACATACAATGGATCAAACTTCCTCTTTGAAAAATGGATCTACCCAACGTAGTTTTCCAACTGACAATCAATTGATATTTCTACTAAACTGTAAGCTCACATAATTCACCCCATTACTGTGTGAACACCAAAAGATATGAATGGACATATTCATGAACCTTAGGGAGGCAGTTTTAGGCAACCTGTTTACATATATTAAACACTGATAAACTTCATTTTGTGGGACTGTAATTATGTCCTCACGATGTCTGAGTATTTTATTATAGAAACTACATATAAATTACTTCTATTGTGTTTTGAGATCTTTTTATTGGTTGTTTCTTGATCAACAAAGCTTGGAGCTCCATTTCCCTAAACTTAGATTCTTCTTAAACTCTTTTCCCAAGAGACTAATGTTAGTGACATATAACCCTGGTCACCTTGATCAAAGCAGTAGATTTCCTTTAGTGTGAGCCCCAGGAAATTACAGGTTAATCTTAATGAGGCTTTTCTTTGATTTCTGGATGGCTAATTCCTCCTATGCAGATCTAGAGATTACTCCCCCCGCCCAGATTTCTTCTAACTGCCTGACAAAATAGAACTGTGATTATGAACAGAGAAATCCTCACCACTTACTTAAAAGAGGTTTCATCTTTAATGTAAGCTCCACAGTCCTTGAATATAAATAAATACAAATAAGTATAGAGTAGTTGCTGGATGCAGGGTGAGGGGAGAGGAGATAATGAGAATTTATAGAGGCATTCTAAAATTTTAAGTCCAATTTGGTGACAATATTATTTGAAAGGGTATTTGAACAAGAAAGGCAATAAAATGCTAGTGTGAGTATCATTTTAGTTTAATTCTTTTTTTTTTTTGAAAGATTTCATTTATTTATTTGACAGAGAGAGAGATCGCAAGTAGGCAGAGAGGCAGGCAGAGAGAGAGGAGGAGGCAGGCTCCCCACTGAGCAGAGAGCCCGATGTGGGACTCGATCCCAGGACCCTGGGACCATGACCTGAGCCGAAGGCAGAGGCTTTAACCCACTGAGCCACCCAGGCGCCCATCATTTTAGTTTAATTCTATTTCACTTACAAAAAACTATAGAAGCAGAGATGTTATTAACCATATTATACTGGGATTCTTTGATCTCAGTTTTCTCTGTGTGTGTATATGTGTGTATAAAGTATCTATTTTTCTCACTAGTAGCAATAATGCATGTTCCTTGTCTTCTTATCAAAGGTAAACTTACATTTTCAATTTTTTTGAGTTGAGTAGTTACTGAATTATGATTAGTTTTTAGAGACAAGAGAATAGGGCATCATGCCAAATGGAATTAAAAGTTTTAAACAAAGTATTTTCCTTTAATTGTAGTAATTTATATTAGGTGGCAAAATGAAAGACCTCACCAGATGACTATGTTTACTCCACTTTGAATAATGTATTCAGTCTTTTAGGCCAGTGGGTTACTATTTATTTAATGTAGTCTTAAAGTACTATGAGAAAGTTTCTGCCAAAAAGTTAAGTGTCTAGCTTAGTTTCCAAGAGTGTTTTATTTATTTGGACTAGGCTTTTATGTGTAAGTTTTGGATGGCTACTCTATGTAGAAAGTCAAGGTAACCTCGTTGCATTTCTGCTAAAATTGTTTTCATCAATCCACTCTCCCAGTCTAATTCAACACTTAGGCTGATATGAATAATACTGCTTGCACAAAAATTGTTTTACTTGTTTGTTATGATAACTTCTGTGATACTTTCTAAATGCATTATCAGATAATCATCTAGTCTTTTTAATTAAAATTTGTTTTTTGAAACAAATTATTTTTGTAAGTTTTTATTTACATTCCAGTTTGTTAACATACAATGTAATATTAGCTTCAAGTATACAGTATAGTGGTTCAACATATTCCTATAACACAAGTGCACTCCTTAATCCCTATGACTGGTTTCACTGATTCTCCTTCCCACCTCACCCCTGGTAACCATTTTTTTTTTCTCTCTGTAGTTGAGTCTATTTCTTCATTTGCCTCTCTCTCTCCCTCTATTTTCTCCTCTTTGTTCCTTTGTTTCATTTCTTAAATTTCACATAAAATATGATATTTTTATTTCTCTGACTTGTTTCACTTAACATTATATTCTCTTTAACCATGTTGTTATAAATGGCAGGATTTCATTCTTTGTTATGGCTGAGTAACATTCTCTCTCTCTCTCTCTCCACACACACACACACACAAACACACACACACACACACACACACACACACATTCTGCATTTTCTTTACTCATGGAACAAGTAACATCATATATATATATATATATATATATATATATATATATATATATATGCCACATCTTATTTATCTGCTCATCAGTCCATAGACACTTGAGTTGTTTTCATATTTGTTTGAGCTGTTTACATATTTGGCTATTGTAGATAATGCTGCTATAAACATCAAGTTGCATGTATCCCTTTGAACTAGTATTTTTATATTCTTTGGGTGAATACCTAGTAGTGCAATTGCTGAATCTAGGGTAGTTCTATCTTTAACTTTTGGGGAACCTCCATACTGTTTTCCACAGTGACTATTCAAGTTTACATTCCCACCAACAATACAAGAGGGTTCCACTTTTCTCCACAACCTCAACAAACACCTGTTGTTTCTTGTGTTGTTGACTTTATCCATTCTGACAGTTGTGAGGTAACATCTCATTGTAGTTTTGATTTGCATTTCCTTGATGATGATCAGTAATGAGGAGCTTCTTCTTAGGTATCTACTGGCCACCTGTATGTCTTCCTTGGAGAAATGTCTGTTCATATCTTCTGCCCATTTTTTAAATGGATTGTTTGTTTTTGGGTGTAAAGTTGCATCAGTTCTTTATATATTTTGGATACTATTTATCAGATATGTTATTTGTAAATACCTTCTCCTATTCTGAAGGTTGCCTTTTAATTTTATTGATTGTTTGTTCATTGTGCCGCTTTTTTTTTTTTATTTTGATGAAGTCCCAACAGTTTAATTTTGCTTCTGTTTCCCTTGCCTTGGGAAACATATCTAGAGAGAAGTTGTTACAGCTTATGTCTAAGAGGTTACAGCCTGTGCTCTCTAGGATTTTTGTGGCTTCAAGTCTCACATTTAGGTCTTTGAATCATTTTAAGTTCTTTTTGTGTTTGGTGTAAGGAAATGGTCCAGTTTCTCTCTTTTGCATGTCACTGTCCAGTTTTCCCAACACCATTTGTTGAAGAGACTTTTTCTCATTGGCTATTCTTTCCTGCTTCATTGAAGATTAATTCACCATATAACCATGGGTCCATTTCTGAGTTTTCTATTCTGTCCCATTGATCAATGTGTCTGTTTTTGTGCCAGTACCATGCTGTTTTGATCACTACAACTTTATCATATAGCTTGAAGACTGGAATTGTGATGCCTCCAAATTTGTTTTTCTTATTCAATGTGGCTTTAGTTATTTGGATTCCTTTGTGGTTCCCTCCAAATTTTAGGACTATTTGTTCTAGTTCCATAAAAAATTCTGGTGTTATTTTGATAGGGATTGTTTTGAAAGTGTAGATTGCTTGGGTAGTATAGACATTGTAACCATATCTGTTCTTCCAAACCATTAGCGTAGAATGTCTTTCCATTTCTTTGTGTCATCTTCAATTTCTTTCATCAGTATTTTGTAGTTTCCAGAGTAAAAGTCTTTAAACTCTTTAACCTAATAACCTTGGGTTTATTCCTAGGTATACTGTTGTTTTTGGTACAATTATAAATAGGTTTGATTCCTTAATTTTTCTGCTGCATTATTAGTTATTGGTATATAGAACAGCTTTCTGTACATTAATTTTGTATCCTGTTACTTTACTGAAGTTGTGTATCAGTTCTAGCAGGTTTTGGGGATTTTTTGGTGAAGTTTTTCAAGTTTTCTATATATAGTATCATGTTATCTGCAAATAGTGACAGTTCAATTTCCTCCTTGCTGATTTGGATGACTTTTGTTTTGTTTTGTTTTCTTTTCTTATTGCTGTGGCTCGGACTTCTGGTACTATGTTGAATAAAAGTGTGAGAGTGGATATCCCTGTCTTGTTCCTGACTGTAGAGGAAAAGCTCTCAATTTTTCTCCAATGAGGGTGATATTAGCTCTTGGTTTTTCAAATACACCCTTTATTATGTTAATATATGTTTGTTAGTTGGAACTTTAAACCGTCTAATACCAAAGAGCTTTCAGGTTGTAGAAAAATTATTTGGGAACTTCTGGTCTAAATAGTATTTTATAAACAAATACTAAAATTTTATACAGGTCTATTATATTAAATATTCTCATATGAATCATATATATTTAAGAAAGTTGTTCATATATTGTAGTAGGAAGGATGAATGACTAAAAGATGATAAAATATAAATTTGACCATATTTTTGTTTGATGGACTTCACAATGTAAAATGAACAGAAAAGCTTGTAGTATATTTTGATCTGTTCTACCTTTTTAAATAGAAAGATAGCTTTCTAGTTTATTAATATTTTAAAAACCTTTCGGACTCAGCCAAGAAAAAATAATTGGGGGTCAGATTTTATTTAAAAATGTTTCTAATATTTGATCAAAGAATCATGGATTTTTATCTTTTTTAAACATACTGTTAATTATTCAAAAATAAGTCTTCATAAATCTTTAAAACACAGACTTTGAAAAAGTATGTTTGTTTTTGCTACAAATAATTAAACTCAACATGAAAAACCATCAAAACATCAAATGCAATGATACCAAAGAGAATATACTCTGAAAAAATTCAAAGATGAGTACCAGAGATTTTCACTTATATCAACTTGGGCAAAATGGTAGAGTGCTATGGTCTGAATATTTATGTATCCTCCAATATCATATGCTGAAATCTTAACCCCTACGATTATTGTATTAGGACATAGGGCATAAGTCATGAGGGCTGAGCCCTTATGAATGGGATCAGTCCCCTTATGAAAACATTTGAAAAGAGATCCCTCAGCTCTCTCCCCATCCAAAATGTCAGATACAGAGAGAACTTGGCATATGCAACCTGAAAGAGGATTTTCACCAAAACCCAACCATGTCTGGCATGCTGATCTTGGACTTCCAGCCTCCATAACTATGAGAAATAAATTTCTTTTGATTATAAGCCATCTAGTCTATTGTATTTTTGTTATAGAAGCCAAAATGGACTAAGATGTAACAAAGAAAATCCCTTCATCTTTGCAACTTCCATTAGTGTTTATTGTTTCCATGCAGAAAGATTAATCTTCTAAGAATTCAAAGAGCTTTTGTCTTTTCTTTAAACTTATCTAGAACTAGTTTACACATATCAAAATGTATAATAAAGTATTAATATGCAAAGCATAAGAAAGAAAATAGACATATTTCTGGACATCCTTATCTAGCTTAAGAAATAAGTGAAACAAAATACAGTGAAGACCTCTGTATATCTTTACCAATCAAATAACTTTCCTTCTACTCCAGAAAAGTCATTACTCTGATTTGAGTGCATATTATTTCTATTCATGTCTTTATACCACATACTGCATGCTCATACCATTAAATAATAGATAGCATTGTGAATATTTTAAAACTTCATATAAATGGTATAACTTGCAACTTGTAGTTTGTTCAACATTATGTATTGGATATATTTCCATGCTGACACATATGGATCTGCAGTATTCATTTTCCTTGCAAGATGGTACACCATTGGGTTAATACACCACAATTTATTTATTTACTTATTTACACATTAGTGCTGTCTCCAGTGTTTTGCTATTGCAATGTTCTGTGAACATTTTTATATATGTCCCCTTGTATACACATACAAAGATTTCTTTAAAGTATATATGAGGAATGGAATGCCTGGAACATAGTGTAAGTTCATCTTCAAATTTATCACATAATCCCAAATTATTTTCCATATGAACTGGAGTTGTGTTTGTGTTGTCAATGCTCTACACTTTCAATAACACTTGATATACAGACTTAATTTTTAACCACTTTCATAAATGGGTAATTCTGTTTCTCAGGCTTCAGTTTGCATTTCCCTGAATACTAGGAAAGTTAATTATGCTTTCAATCATTATTGATCATAAGTTCCTTTTTTGTTAATTATATATTCATGTATTTATTCTCTTTTTCTATTAGTTTTGGATTCTTACTGTTTTATAGCATTTATGTCCATATTTGGAATTTTGGAAATTAGTTTGTTATTGGTTTGTCCTCTAGGCCAACACCCTAGTGGCAGAGTTCCCAGTAGCTTTATGGTATCTTGATGACCATTAGAGAAAATTCCTCTACCATGTCCTTCTTCTTTTCAAGTTTCTAAAAACAAAACAAAACAAAACAGCATTTTGACTGGATTTGAATTAAATGAATTTTCTGGAATAACTCAAGATGAATGACATCTTTATAGTATGGGTTCTTCCAAACTATGAATATGGGATTTCTCTGCAACTATGTAGATTTCTTTACTTTCAATGGAGCTTTAAAATGATCTTTTCCAAAGACAATCTTTTTGAATTCATTTCTAGACACCTTATATATTTACCTTCTATTTTAAATTTTAATATTACACTTTATAACTATTTGCTGCTAGTAATTAATAATGTAATTAATATTGGAATATTGATCTTACATATTCACAGAACTTTATGAACACTTGTATTAATTTTAATAATTTATTTATAAATCCTCTTGGATTTTCTCTGTGTGTAATCTTCCTGACTGCAAATAGCAAACATTTGTTTCCTCTTTTTTCTTGCTATTGATCATCTTACTCTCTTGGCTGAAGTCTTCACTATAGTGTTGATGGGAAATGGTAATAGCAGACATCCTTACCTCTCACTTTTTATTAGAACATGAAAAGCTTTGAATAGTATACCATTAAATATCATATTTTCATAGTTTTTAATACATACTATGACAATAAAGCAGCATTTTTCATTTTTCAATTTCCTAACTGTGGCAAATTAAGTCAAATGATTTTTCTGCATGAAATTATGTAAAGATGTAACTTTTCTCCATTATTCCATTAATATGGAATATAATAGGTAAACAAATTTTTTAAAGATTTTATTTATTTATTTGACAGAGAGAGATCACAAGTAGGCACAGAGGCAGGTAGAGAGAATGAGAGGGAAGCAGGCTCCCTGATGAGCAGAGAGCCCGATGTGGGACTCAATCCCAGGACCCTGAGATCATGACCTGAGCCGAAGGCAGCAGCTTAAACCACTGAGCCACCCAGGCATCCGGTAAACAAATTTTCAAATGTTAAATCAATCCTTTATTTATGGGATAAGCCAGAGATAAGACAGTGGAGTAGTAAGAGGATCTTTGGCTTACCTGGTCCCATGAACACAACTGGATAAATATCAAAACATTCTGAATACTCAATAAATCAATCAGAGAAGTGACAGAACAAACTGCACAACTAGCGGGAGAGAAGAGGCCAAATCATGGAAAGCAAAAGGTGTGGAGACACATTTGGGGGAAAAATGGATCACATGTGCTGTGAAAGGTGTAGAGTCCTGGCCATGGAGAATGAAAGAGAGAAAGAGAGAGACAGAGACAGAGATAGAGAAAGGGAGGGAGGGAGGGAGGAAGGGATTGGGGGAGGGAGCAGCACACAGGGTTTACATGAGGAAAACACTTCCCCAGAGCCATTGACTCTGGAAAGTGAGAGGAGCTGATTTTGGTGAGTTTTTACAACCAGCAGGGCTTGAAGACTGGAGTTTTAGAGGTCCAGCCCCCTGAGGGGGCTGCAGTGCTCCTTTAGAAAAAGCAGGGGGGTAACCAGGGACAGACTGTGAGATCTGAGGATTGTCTGAGATGTACTGAGAAAGATGGTTCCCCTTTCTTGGAGCACATCTGAGAGAAGTGGTATTCCTTCTCTGGGGATAAAGGAGTCAGTAGGTGCTATTTCCCTTTCCTGACCTTCAGTATAGGTGCAGAGACACCTGCTGAGGGGGGCAACCTAGAAACTGGCTTTTTGGTATGTTTTGCTCCAAACCCCATGCTCCTGTGCTCTGGTACAACTATCTTTCTTGGTCAAACCCATCTCAATTCCAGTGTGATGAGACCCTTACCTGGAGGACTGACTCATCCCTAGAACACCAGCTCCCTAAAGTTTGGAGTTCTGAAATTCAGGTGACCTGGCTGAGATAGAGCTCAAAGTACACTGTGCTGCTCCAGGTAGGCAAGCAACCTGGACATAGTGTGAGAACAGCAATCTAAATTATCTAGAATGTACAGGGGGGCTTGTTTGCTCTTCTGGGAGAGCTTCCCTGACAGCAGCAAATAGGAACACCTCCTCCCAGGACAAACAAGCTAACTGGAGACATTTCCTTCCTCTATCCCTCAGTATAAACTACCTCAGTAAATAGTACAACACCAACCCTGGCTGACTAATCTGCTTACACTGAACCACATTTCCTTGCCTTCTCTTGATACTGTTTTTCTTGGACAAGTGTGACTGAAAACCAGAGCAATGGGACCCTGCCCAGAAGACCAGCACAAGTCCCCATGCCCCACATCTACTGGCCAGGGATTCTGTGAAGCTTCAGCTCTAGTGGAAGTGGCATAAGGCTCTTTTCACAAGCAGTTCAGATCATGCCTAGTTAAAACTCACCACACTCTGGCCAAGGCCCAAACAATCCCCATTGCAGGGAAGAAGAAATACTTCAGAAGACTGATCTGATGGGTAAAGCAGCCATAAAAAAGCAGCAGAGTGAACAGAATGTACATGATAGACATTCCCTGAAGGATTAGGCCCTGGACATTACATAACTTTTATTCATGAAGCCATTACTTTCAGAAGCAGGAAACATAAGTGGTTTTCCTAATACACAGAAGAGAGATCTAGAGAAAGTGCCAGGACAGAAGAATTAATCTCAAAATAAAGAACAAGAAAAGGTCATGGGCAGGGATATAATCAAAACAGATATAAGTAATATACCTGATCCAGTATTTAAAGCAACAATCATAAGTATAGTAGCTGGACTTGAGAGCACAGAAAACCCTATGGAAACACTTATCACAGAGATTAAAAGGCTAAAAATGAAAAGGCTGAAGTGAAAAACACAATATATGAGATTCAAAGCTGACTGAATATAATGACCACAAGGATGGGAGAAGTTGAGAAATGAATGAGTAATATAGAAAATAGAACATGGAAAACAATGAAATTGATCAAAAAAGGGAAAGAAAAAGCTTGGATCATGAAAGTAGACATGGGGAAATCAGTGACTCCATGAAACAATATTTGTATCATGGGAGTCCTAGGAGAAGAAGGGAGAGAAAAGGAGGCAGACACTTTATTTGAGGAAGTTATAGCTAAAACTTCCATAACCTGAGGAAGGAAACAAACTTCCAAATACAGGAGGAACAGAGAACTACCATCAAAATCAACAAAAGCAGGACAACATCAAGATATATCATAGTTAGGGGCACCTGGGTGGCTCAGTGGGTTAAAGCCTCTGTTTTCGGCTCAGGTCATGATCCCAGGGTCCTGGGATCAAGCCCCGCGTCAGGCTCCCTGCTCAGCAGGGATCCTGCTTCCCCCCTCCCTCCCTGCCTGCCTCTCTGCCTACTTGTGATCTCTGTCTGTCAAATAAATAAATAAAATCTTTGAAGAAAAGATATATCAGAGTTAAATTTACAAAATATAAAGGTAAAGAAAAAAAATCTTAAAAGCAGCAAGACAAAAAGAGTCTGTAATTTACAAAGGGAAGAAAAATAGCAGAACTCCCCACAGAAACTTAACAGGTCAGAAGACAGTGGCATGATATATTCAAAGTGCTGAAAGGGAAAAAATCTGCAGCCAAGAATAATCTACCCAACAAGGCTATCGTTTAGAATAGGAGAGATAAAGATTTTCTCAGACAAACAAAAATTAAAGAAGTTTGTGATTATTAAACCCACCCTGCAAGAAATAATAAAAAGGATCCTGTGGGTAATCCAAAGCAACAAATGTGTTAAAGGAACAGAGAAAATCTCCAGAAACAATGACAAAAAAATAATAAAATGGCACTAAATTTTTATCTATCAATAATTACTCTGAATGTAAATAGAATAAATTGTCTACTGTAAAGGCATAGGGTGTCAGGATGGATAAAAAAAGAAAAAAATGACTTACCAGTATACTGCCCAAAAGAGACTCATTTTGTTCCTAAAGACATCTGCAGATTGAAAAGGAAGGGATGGAGTAGCATTGACCAAGCTAATGGACATGTAAAGAAAGCCAGAGTAGCAACACTTGCATCAGACAAACTAGATTATAAATCAAAGATTGCCACAAGAGATGAAGAAGGGCACTAAATCATAATAAAAGAGTCTACCTAACAAGATGATCTAACAATTGTAAATATCTGTGCTCCCAAAATGGAAGAACCCAAATATATAAAACAGTAAAAAAAAAAAAAAATAAAGGAACTTCTTGATAATAATACAAAAATGGTAGAAGAATTTAGAACCCCACGCACATCAATGGACAGTTGCTCTCAGAATAAAGTCAGCAAGGAAACAATGCCCTTGAGTGACACACTGCACTAGATGGACTTAACAAATATATTCAGAATATTTTATCATAATGTTATAGAGTACATATTCTTTTCAAGTGAACATGGGACGTTTACCAGAACAGATCACATACTAGATCACAAATCAGGCCTCAACAAGTACAAAAAGACTGAGATCATGCCATGCATATTTTCTGAGCAACCTGGTCACAGACAATGCTATGAAACATGAAGTCAACCAAAAGAAGAAATTTGGAAAGGCCAAAATTCACGGAGGTTAAAGAACTTTGTACTAATGAATGGATGGCTCAACCAGAAAATTTAAGAAGAAATTAAAAAAAAAAAACATGGAAACAAATGATAATGAAAATTCCATTGTCCAAAACCTTTAGGATGCAGCAGAAGTGATCATAAGAGGGAAGTATATAACAATACAGACCTATTGCAAGAAGTAAGAAAAATCTCAACTAAGTAGGGAAAAGGCAAGATGGTGGAGGAGTAGGGGACCCTGTTTTAACTTGTCCCCTGAATTTAGCTGGATACCTACCAAACCATTCAGAGTACCCACAAAATCAGCCTGAGATGTAAGAATATATATCTAGATCTCTACAAATATATATCTATATATCTAGATCTCTACAGAAATTTACTGCCTGTTGCAAGGTAGAAAGGGTGGAGTCATGAATCTGTGGGGAGCTCTCAGAAGATAAACAGAAGTGGGAGGGAGCCTCCATAAGCTGGCTTCTGGAAAGTGATATAACACCCAAATGCAAAAGCATCCTGAGCTGGGTATGGAGCAAAAACCCCAGAACCATAGTAGCCGGTAAAGGATTTAGAGCAGCACACAGACAGGATCCAGGAGCTGAAGGTGTGCATGGGAGCACATGGCCATTCCTGGTTTTAGAAGCACAAAGGACAGTGACACATCCAGGTCCCTGGGATGACCTCTGAGGGAGTCACTGTGGGCTGAGATTTTCAGCTTTGCATACAGAAACAGAGACTGTTTGCCCTGAAGGGTTTATGAAAGAGAGCAGACTGAGATTTCTCTGCTCTGGGCCAGAGGTTTATGTGTGATCATTTTTGCTCTGACCATCAGAAGAGGCACAGAAAGACACCAGAGAATAAACAAAATATCAGTTTCCACAGATTCCATGCCCTCAACAGGGGAAAAAGGCAACTCTGCCCAAGGAGAGATGCCTGAGAAACAGCACAGCAGAAGAACAAGGGACAACAACCCTATGGTCCCCAGAAGACTGTAAAATCTCAACACCAGGGCAAAACGGTATATTGAGCTCCAGGCATTACCTCACATCTTGTTTATTTTTCAGATACTGCATGAATTTTCTTTTTATTCCTTCTCTTTTGCTTCTTTTTTTTTTTTCCTTTTTACCTTTTTCTCAACTACATGTCTAAAATATCAACTTATATCCCATGGCAGATTTTTTTTTATAGTAGATTTTTAACTTGCACTTTTTCACACCTATACGTTTTTTTTTTTTTGATGTGAAGAATTTTTTTAAATTAATTTATTTATTTCAGCGTAACAGTATTCATTGTTTTTGCACAAAACCCAGTGCTCCATGCAATACATGCCCTCCATATTACTCACCACCTGGTTCCCCCAACCTCCTACCCCCGCCCCTTCAAACCCCTCAGGTTGTTTTTCAGAGTCCATACTCTCTTATGGTTCACCTCCCCTTCCAATTTTTTTTTTATGAACATATAATGTATTTTTATCCCCAGGGGTACAGGTCTGTGAATCGCCAGGTTTACACACTTCACAGCACTCATGATAGCACATACCCTCCCCAATGTCCATAACCCCCTCCCCCTCTCCCAACCCCACCTCCCCTCAGCAACCCCCAGTTTGTTTTGTGAGATTAAGAGTCATTTATGGTTTGTCTCCCTCCCAATCTCATCTTGTTTCATTTATTCTTCTCCTATCCCCCTAACCCCCCATGTTGCATCTCCATGTCCTTATATCAGGGAGATCATATGATAGTTGTCTTTCTCCGATTGAATTACTTCACTAAGCCTGATACCCTCTAGTTCCATCCACGTCATTGCAAATGGCAAGATTTCATTTCTTTTGATGGCTGCATAGTATTCCATTGTGTATATATACCACATCTTCTTTATCCAGTCATCTGTTGATGGACATCTAGGTTCTTTCCATAATTTGGCTATTGTAGACATTGCTGTTATAAACATTCGAGTACACGTGCCCCTTCGGATCACTGCGTTTGTATCTTTAGGGTAAACACCCAGTAGTGCAATTGCTGGGTCATAGGGTAGTTCTATTTTCAACATTTTGAGGAACCTCCATGCTGTTTTCCAGAATGGTTGCACCAGCTTGCATTCCCACCAACAGTGTAGGAGGGTTTTCCTTTCTCCACATCCTCGCCAGCATCTGTCATTTCCTGACTTGTTAATTTTAGCCATTCTGACTGGTGTGAGGTGATATCTCATTGTGGTTTTGATTTGTATTTCCCTGATGCCGAGTAATGTGGAGCACTTTTTCATGGCACACCTATACTTTTTTATACATACATGTTTCATTGATTTTTTTTCCTTATTCAATATTACCTTCATATACATATGTTTTACTTCCACTATAATTTTGGGAATTAGTGTCATCTAACAAACAGAACAAAATACACTCAGGGACAACTTACTTTGTCACACTGAGAGATTATTCCCTCCCTTCCCCTCACTCACCTTTTTTAATTTTTAATTTAAAAAATTAATCTTATAAATTTTACTTTTGTGTTCCCTTTTGGCTTTGTTTCTTTTGTTGTGGCATCTGGCTGTCTGGATTTTCCTAGGGTGTATCTTGTTTGGGTCATGGTTGATATTTTGTACTCCGTTCCTTCCTTCAACCATCCCTCCACAAAATGACTAGGAGGAGGAACTCGCCCTACCAAAAACAAACAAACAAACAAAAAACAGAGAAAATGGCTTCTGCCACAGATCTAATGGATATGGGTATAAGCAAGGTATCAGAGATAGACTTCAGGGTAGAAACTATAAAGTCAATAGCTAGGCTTGAGAAAAGCATTACTGACAATATAGAATCTCTAAGGGTAGAAATGAGATCTAATCAGGCCAAACTTAAAAATGTTATGAACAAGATGCAGTCTAAACTGGATACTCTAACATCCAGGGTAAATGAGACAGAAGATTGAATTAGTAATCTAGGAAAAAAAAGGTGAAAGAAAGGCAGGAATTTAAGTAGGATAGGGATAGGCAGCTAGTAGCACATGGAAATAGAGAGATCAAGGACCCCATGAAACATTCAAGTGTCAGAATTATTGGGCTCCCCAAGAGGATGGAGAGAGAGAGAGAGGACTAGAAGGCATATTGAGCAAATCCTAGCAGAGAATTTCCCTGATTGGGTGACGGAAACAAGCATTCCTGTCCAAGAGGCAGAGAGGACCACTTAAAAGATCAATACAAATAGACCCAACACCGGGCATATAATAGTGAAGTTTTCAAGTCTTATAGCCAAGGAAGCTATCCTGAGAGCAGCTAGGGGCAAGAGTTTTCTTATGTACAGAAGGAGAAATATCAGAGTAATGTCAGACCTGTTGACGGAGACCAGGCTGGCCAGAAAGGGCTGGCAAGACATAGTCAGGGTACTAAATGAGAAGAACATACAGCCAAGAATACTTTACCCAGCAAGACTGTCACTCAGAATGGATGGAGAGATGAAGAGCTTTAAGGACAGGCATCAACTGAAAGAATATGTGTCCACCAATCCAGCCCTGCAAGAAATATTAAGGGTGACTTGATAAAAAACAAAAACAAAAACAAACACAAACAAACAAACAAACAAACAAAAAAGACACCAGAGTAATATAGACCAGAAATTTCAGAGACAATCTATAGAAACAGGGACTTTAAAGATAATATATTGGGACCAAATTCATATTGTTCAATAGTTACTTCAACCATGAATAGCCTAAATGCACCCATGAAATGACAGAAGGCTTCAGACTGAATAAAAGACAGAACACATCAATATGCTGTCTAGAAGACCCTCATTTTGAAACTAAAGACTCCTCCAGATTGAAAGTAGGGGGATGGAGAACAATTTACCACATGAATGGACCTCAAAAGAAAGCTGGGGTAACAATCTTCATATCACATAAACTAGATTTTAAACCAAAGACTGTAGTAATAGATGTAGAGTGACACTATATTATATTTAAAGGGTCTATACAGCAAGAAGATCTAACAATTGTAAATATCTATGCCCCAATATGGGAGCAGCTAATTATAAAATCAATTAATAACCCAAACAAAGAAACATATTGATAATAGTACATTAATAGTAGAAGACTTCAATACTCCATTCACAGCAATGGACAGATCATCTAAGATCAACAAAGAAGAGCTTTGAAGGATACATTGGACCAGATGGACTTAGTAGATACATACAGAACATTCCACCCTTAAAAAAAGAAAGAAAGAAAGAAAGAAAACAGAATATTCATTCTTCAGGAGTGCACATGGCTTTCTCCAGAATAGATCACATACTGGGTCACACCTTAACACTGGTTAGCACCTTAACTGCTAACAAAATATGGAGATTATTCCCTGCATGGTTTCATACCACAATGCTTTGAAACATGAACTCAAACACAAGAAGAAATGTGGAAGGCAGTCAAACACATGGAGATCTAAGAGCATGCTAAAGAATGATGAATGGATAAGGAAGATGTGGTACATATACAAAATGGAGTATTATGCCTCCATCAGAAAGGATGAATACCCAACTTTTGTAGCAACATGGACAGGACTGGAAGAGATTATGCTGAGTGAAATAAGTCAAACAGAGAGAGTCAAGTATCATATGGTTTCATTTATTTGTTGAGCATAACAAAGAACATGGAGGACATGGGGAGATGGAGAGGAGAAGAGAGTTGAGGGAAATTGGAAAGGGAGATGAACCATGAGAGACTATGGACTCTGAAAAACAACCTATGCTGAAAATAAATAATTAAATAAATAAATAACTAGAATGATTGGGTCAACCAGGAAATTAAAGAACTTTAACAGTTCATTGAAACCAATGAAAATGAAAACAGATCAGTCCAAAACCTAGGGGATACTGCAAAGGTGGTCCTTAGAGGGAAGTTCATAGCCATGCAAATTTAGAAAATTTCAAAATTTCAAAAAATTCAAAATTTTAGAAAAATTTAGAATAATTCCAACTGCAGAAGTTAATCTTACACCTAAAGGACCTGAATAAAGAAAAGGAAACAATACCCAAAACAAGCAGGAAAAGAAGAATAATGAAGATTAAAGCAGAAATCAATGAAATGGAAACCAGAAAATCAGTAGAACACATCAACAAAAGTAGAAACTGGTTCTTTGAAAGAATTAATAAGATCAATAAAACTGTGGCCAGACTTATCAAAAGAGAGAGAGAGAGAGAGAGAAAGGACTCAAATCAATAATGTCATGAATGAAAGGGGAGAGACCACAACTAATACCAAGGAAATAGAGACAATTATTAGAACTTATTACCAACAGTTATATGCCAACAAACTAGGTAATTTGGAATAAACACATGACTTCCTGGAAATGTATAAACTACCAAGAATGAAACAGGAAGAAATAGACAATCTGAACAGACCAATTACCAGCAAGGAAATTAAAGTAGTAGTCAAAATCCTCCCCTCAAAGAAGAGTCCAGGGCCAGGAGGCTTCCAAGAGGAATTCTACCAAACATTTATAGAAGAAATTATGCCTATTCTGTTAAGGATATTAAGGAGGGCATGTGTTGTGATGAGCACTGGGTGTTATATGTAACTAACAAATGGTTGAACACTTTACCAAAACTAATGATGAACTATATGGTGACAAACTGAATATAATAAATAAATAAACAAATAAATAAACAAACATCTCAAATAAACAATCTAACCTTACACTTAAAGGAGTCAGAAAAAAACAACAAATGAAGCTTAAAGCTCAGAGAAGAAAGGAAATAAAGATTAGAGCAAAAATAAATGACATACAAACACACAAACAGCCACAGTGGAACAGATTCATGAAACAAGGAGCTGCTTCTCTGAAAAAATTAATACAATTTATAAATCTAAAGCCATACTTCCTGAAAGACAAAAACAAATAAAAGAACCAAAATAAATAAAGGCAAGCAACAGAGATAAGCATTAATAATCAACATCACAGACACACAAGCAATTATAAGACACGATTATGAAAAACAACATGCAAACAAATTGGACAATCTGAAAGAAATGGATATATTCCTAGAAACACAAAAACTACAAAAACTGAAACAGGAAGAAATAGAAAACTGGAACAGAATGATAACCACATAAAAAAAATTGAATCAAAAATTGTCCAATAAACAAGAGTACTAGCCCAGAAGGCTTCCTAGGGAAATTTGATCACATATTTTAAGAAGGGTTAATACCTATTCTTCTCAAACTGTTCCAACAATTAGAAATGGAAGGAAAATTTACAGACTCATTCTATGAGGCCAGCATTACTCTGATTCTGAAACCAAAGACTTCACTAAAAAAACAAAATTGGAGGCCAATATCCCTGACAAATATGGATGCAAAAGTTCTCAACACAGTACTCTCAAACTGAATGCAACAGTACATGCAAAAAATCATTCACCATGATCAAATGGGATTTATTCCTAGGTTGCAAGGGTGGTTCAATATTTATAAATCAATCAAGGTAGTTATTACACTACATTATAAAAGAAAGAATATAAATCATTTGATCCTCTCAGTAAATGCAGAAAAGGTATTTGACAGAGTAAAGTATCCATTCTTCATAAAAACCTCAATAAAGTAGGGATAGAGGGAACATAACCTCAATATCATAAAGGCCATATCTGAAAAACTCACAGCTAATATCACCCTCAAAGGGAAAAAAATTAAAAAAGTGAAAAAATTGAGAACTTTTTCCTCTGCAGTCAGGAACAAGACAGGAATGTCCACTCTCATCATAATTATTTAACATAGTACTAGAAGTCCTGGTCTCAGCAATATGACAACAAAAAGAAATAAAATACATACAAATCAGCAAGGAAGAACTAAAACTTCCACTACTTACAGATGACATAATTCTCTATGTAGAAAACCTGAAATACTTCACCAGAAAATTTCTAAAACTGATACATGAAGTTGCAGTAAAGTTGCAGGAGGCAAAGTTGACCTACAGAAATCTGTTGCATTTCTATACACCAAAAATGACTCAGTAGAAAGATTAATCAGGGAATGGATATTATTTACAATTGTACGAAAACCATGATATAGCTAGGAATAAACCTAAACAAAGAGTTAAAGATGTGTATGCTGAAGACTATAGAACACTTATGAAAGAAACTGAAGATGATAAAAAGAGATAGAAAAAAAAATCCATGCTCATGGATTGGAAAAATAAAAATTGTTAAGCTGTCTATATTATCCAAAGCAATCAGCACATTTAATGTAATCCCTATAAAAATAACACCATCGTTTTTCACAGAAGTAGAAATAAAGAATCCTAAAATCCTAAAATTTGGGTGGAAACCATAAAAGACCCCAAACACCAAACCCACCTTGAATAAAAAAAGCAAAGCTGAAGGCATCGGTTTTAGACTTCAAGTTATATGACAAAGTTGTAGTGATCAAGACAATATGGTACCGGAGCAAAACAGACACATAAGCCAATGGAACAGAATATAAAACCCAGAAATAGAACCACACTATATAGTCAACTAATCTTTGAAAAAAACAGGAGAGAATAGCAAATGAAAAAAAAAAAGTCTTTTCAATAGTGTTGGGAAAACTGGACAACAACATGGAGAAGAATAAAACTGGATCAATTTCTTACACCACACACAAAAATGAATTCAAATTAGATGAAAGACCTAAGTGTGAGACAGGAAATAATCAATATCCTAGAGGATAATAGAGACAGTTACCTCTTTGACACTGGCTATAGCAACTTATTACTAGATATGTGTCCTGAGGCAAGGGATACAAAATCAAAAATGAATTATTGAAACTTCATCAAGATAAAAAGCTTCCACACAGTGAAGAAAATAGCAAAACCAAAAGGGAACCTCTGGAATGGGAGATATTTGCAAATAATATATCTGATAAATGGTTAATATCCAAAATGTATAAAGAATTTACCATACTCAACTCCCAAAAACAAATAATCCATTTAAGAAATGGGCAGAAGACATGAGTAGACATTTTTTTTTCAAAGAAGACATCCAGATGGCTAACAGACACATGAAAAGATGTTAAATATCACTTATCACCAGGGAATTACAAATCAAAGCTATAAGATATCACCTCACATCTGTCAGAGTGTTAAAATTAACAGCACAGGAAGCAACAGATGTTGTCAAGGATATGGAGAAAGGACAACCAACCTTCTTACAGTGTTGGTGGGAATACAAACTGGTGCAGTTATTCTGAAAAACATTGTGGAGGTTCCTCAAAAAAGTTAAAAATAGAATCACCCTACATTTCAGCTGTTGCACTGCTAGGTATTTACCCAAAGGGTACAAAATTCATTTCTTCAAAGAGATATATGTACCTAGGCCTTTATAGCAGCATTATCAGCAATATCAACAATAGCCAGATTATAGACAGAGCCCAAATATCCATAAACTGATGAATGAATAAAAAAGACGTGGTATACATCTATATAGATCTATCTATACCTGTATCTATATCTATACCAGTTTGCTCTCTATAATTGAGTCTGCTTCATGATTTCTCTCCCTCTCTGTCTCTCTCTCTCTCTCTCTCTGTCTCATTTTTCCCTTTGCTGTTTGTTTTGTTTCTTAAATTCCACATATGAATGAAATCATGTTATTGGTCTTTCGCTGACTAACTTATTTTACTTAGCAATGTGCTTTCTAGCTTCATCCATATCATTGAAAATTGGCAAGGTTTCATTCTTTTTTATGGCTGAATATCATTCCATTTATATATGTGTATGGTGATACAGATATAACTAGATAGATAGATCACAACTTCATTATCCATTCATGAGTCAATAGACACCTAAGCTGCTTCCATATCTTGGCTATTATAACTAATGTTGGCATAAGCATTGGGGTACATATATTCCTTTGAATTAGTTTTCCTGTATTCTTTGGGTAAATACACAATAGTGCAATATGGAGATCATAAGTTACTTCTATTTTAAACTTTTTGAAAAATGTCCATACTCTCTTCCACAGTGGATGCACCAGTTTGCATTCCCACCAACAGTTCATGAGGTTTTCCTTTTCTCCACATCCTCATCAACACCTACTGTTTCTTTTGTTATTGATTTTATCCATTCAGACAGGTATGAAGTGATACCTCATTGTAGTTTTGATATGTGTTTCTCTCATGATGAGTGATGATGAGCATTTTCTCATGTGTCTATTGGTCATCTGAATGTCTTCTTCAGAGAAATGTTTGCTCATGCCTTTTGCCCATGTTTAATTGAATTATTTGTTTTTGGGGTGTTGAGTTGTATAAATTCTTTATATCTTTTGGATACTAACCCTTTATCAAATATATCATTTGCAAATATTTTCTTGCATCCAGTAGGCTGTTTCTCAGTTTTTTGTGTTGTTTCCTTTGCTGTGCAGAAGCCTCTTATTTTGATGTAGTCTCAACAGTTAATTTTTGTTTTTATTTCTCTTGCCTCAGTAAACATAGCTATAAAAATGTTACTATGGCTGATATCAGAGAAATTACTCCATGTGCTCTCTCCTAGGATTTTTATGGTTTCAGATCTCACATTTAGGTCTTTAATCCAATTTGAATTTATGTATGTGTATGGTGTAAGAAAGTGTTCCAGTTCTGTTCCTCTGCATGTTGCTGTACAGTTTTTCCAACACCATTTGTTGAAGAGGCTGTCTTTTTACCATTGGATATTGTTTCCATCCTTTTCAAAGATTAATTGACCATATAATTAGTGATTATTCCTGGATTTTCTATTATTTCCTATTGATTCATATGTCTATTTTTGTGTCAGTGCTATACTGTTTTGATTACTATAACTTATTTTTTCCAGATAGCTTTGGCTACCTGAGGACTTTTGTGGTTCCATACAGATTCAGGGTATTTCCTCTTTATCATTTTTAAGTTATGTTTTCCATTTATTCATGATTATCTTTATAAAATCTAATTTTCATCAATATCTCTTCACTTCACTGAATCATCACAAGGACCTTCAAATATATTAATTTAAAAAAATTCTTCCATTCTAGATATTATTTTTGGCCAACAGATCAGTTTTGCTTTATTTTCTTACCTCTAAGTTGTTGTTATTGTTGTCATTGTCATTATTTCATCATCATTTTGTAGTCCATGTTAATTTAGATCAGAAATTAGAAAGCTTTTTTTTTTTCTGTAAAGGGCCACATAGTAAATATTTTCAGCTTTTGAGTCATACAAACTCTGTTTCAATTATTTGTTTTCAATACCTCTGCCCTGGTAATGCAAAAGAAGCTATACACAATGCATAAGAGAATGCATATATTAATTAGGGTTACCCAGAAAAATAGAACTGATAGAACTTAGAGAGAAAGAGAGAGAGAGAGAGAATTAGAGAGAGAGAGAGAGAGAGAGATTATAAGGAATTAGCTAAGGAGATTATGGAGGTTAACATGTCCCTTTATCTATAGTTGGCAAAGGCATGAGAAATAGGACAGCCAGTGGTATAGTTCTAGTCCAAAGGCTGGCAGGTTTGGGAACCCAAAAAACCAATATTGTGGTTTGAATCTGAAGGTAGGGAAAACTGATGTCCCAGCATGAAGACAGTCAGGCAGGGAGAGTATCTTACTTTTCAGAGGACCAGATTTTTGTTCTAGAAAGACCTTCAACTGATTAGATGAGGGCCATCCATATTAGGAAGAGTGATCTGCTTTACTCAATCTACTGATTTAAATATAATCTCATCAGAAAGACCCTTATAGAATAGACACATGAAGAATTATAGTTGATAAAATGTCTCAGCATCCCATGACCCAGTTGACACATAAAACTAATCATCACAATGAGCATGGCTATGATCCAATAAAACTGTATTTACAAAACCAAATGGTGGACTAGATTTGGTCTGTGGGTCGGTTTACTCACTCATGGTTTAGAGCAACAACATTGACTAATATTTTTGTCTACCATTCTTTCTGGTAAATTATTCCTTCAGTCAGTGTTTATTTTTCCTCTTCTTAAAATCTGCCATTTTAAGTTTCACTAGCAACTTGTGTATTCTGACTGTGCACTGGTTTTGTTTGGATACCCATCTTTATAAATCTTTAAGCATTTTAAACATTTTTATCTTTATGTGAACTTTTCAATAGCTCATGATCTTTAGGCTTTAAACTTAATGATTAGTATTTATACTGACTCTTACTCACGATGATATCTTTCTTTGTGCATTTTATAATTTTCAATTATTTGCTCATATTCAATGTGATTTTATCTATGAAAATAATGCAAGGCCTGTGTTGAAGATGAACCTTTCCAGATAACATTGACAACTATTTCTCCCAACTGTTTCTCCCTTAGAGCATTATTATCCCAGAAATGCATTATATTTATTTCTCTGGGAACTGCCAGGCCACATATGTAGTACAAATTTGAACCTAACATCTGATCAAGAATTAAAAATGTGAACTGCATTTTTTTATCCTAGAGGAAGGCTGAAACTAATAAGGTTTCTTGTCATCTCCATTTGCAGCTTGTAGATTTCTAGTCATGTAACTTTCTTTTTAATTTAATTTTGTGTATGTGTGTGGGTGTTCCAAATTTCATTGTTTATGCACCACATCCAGTACTCCATACAATACATAATCTCCTAAATACCCACAAACCGGCTTACCCAACCACCCAACCCTTTCCCCTCCAAAACCCTGTTTGTTTCTCAGAGTCCACAGTTTCAAATGCTTCATATGCCACTCCAATTTTCCCCAAATCACTCTCCTCTCTATCTCCCAATGTCTTCTGTGTAATTCCTTATGATGGACAAGTAAATGAAGCCATATGATAATTGACTCCCTTTGCTTGACTTATTTCACTGAACATAATCTCCTACAGTCCTGTCCTTGTTGATACAAAAGTTGGGTATTCATCCTTTCTGATGGAGGCATAATACTCCATTGTGTATATGCCCCACATCTTCTTTATTCATTTGTCTGTTGAAGGGCCTCTTGGTTCTTTCCACAGTTTGATGATTGTGGCCATTGCTGCTTTGAACATTGGTGTAGAGATGGCCCTTCTTTTCACTACATCTGTATCTTTGGGGTAAATACCCAGTAGTACAATTGCAAGGTCATAGGGTATCTCTATTTTTAATTTTTGAGGAATCTCCACACTGTTCTCCAAAGTGGCTGCACCAACTTGCATTCCCACCAACTGTGTAAGAGGGTTAACATTACTCTATATCCTCTCCAACACTTTTGTTTACTGGCTTGCTTACTTTGGCTATTTTGACTGGTGTAAGGTGGTATTTCAGTGTAGTTTTGATTTGAATCTCCCTGATGGCTAATGATGATGAACATTTTTTTTTTCCCTTTTTATTTATTTTTTTTCAGCGTAACAGTATTCATTCTTTTTGCACAACACCCAGTGCTCCATGCAAAACGTGCCCTCCCCATCACCCACCACCTGTTCCCCCAACCTCCCACCCCTGACCCATTTTTTCATGTGTCTCTTAGCCATTTGTATGTCTTCTTTAGAGAAGTGTCTGTTCATGTCTTCTGATGATCTTTTGACATGACTATCTGTTTTGGGTGAGTTGAGTTTGAGGAGTTCTTTATAGATCTTGGATACCAGCCCTTTATCTGTAGTGTCATTTGCGAGTATCTTCTCCCATTCCATGGGTTGCCTGTTTGTTTTGTTGACTGGTTCCTTCGCTGTGCAGAAGATTTTGATCTTAATGAAGTCTGAAAAGTTCATTTTTGCTCTTGTTTCCTTTGCCTTTGGAGACATATCTTGAAAGAAGTTTCTGTGGCTTATGTCAAAGAGGTTACTGCCTATGTTCTCCTCTGATCTGATTTTGATAGATTCCTGCCTCATGTTGAGGTCTTTTATCCATTTCGATTTTATCTTTGTGTATGGTGTAAGAGAATGGTCCAGTTTCATTTTTCTATACATAGCTCTCCAATTTTCCCAGCATCATTAATTGAAGAGACTGTCTTTTTTCCACTGGATATTTTTACCTGCTTTGTCGAAGATTATTGGACTATAGTGTTGGGGGTCCATAACTGGGCTTTCTACTCTGTTCCACTGGTCTATGTGTCTGTTTTTATGCCAGTACCATGATGTCTTGGTGATCACAGCTGTGTAGTAAATCTTAAAATCAGGCAACGTGATGCCCTGAGTTCTGTGTTTCTTTCTAAATGTTTCCTTAGCAATTCAGGGTCTCTTCTGGTTCCATACAAGTTTTAGGATTGATTGTTTCAGCTCTTATGAAAAATGCTGGTAGAATTTTGATCACGTTGGCATTGAAAGTATAGAAGGCTCTAGGGAGCATAAACATTTTTAGAGTGTTTATTCTTCTGATCCATGAGCATGGAATTCTCTTCCATCTTTTTCTGTCTTCAATTTCTTTCGTGAGGGTTCTGTAGTTATTCAAGTATAGATCCTTTACCTCTTTGGTTAGGTTTATTTCCAGGTCTCTTATGGTTCTTGGTGTCATAGCAAATGGAATCGATTCCCTAATTTCCCTTTCTGTATTTTCATTGTTAGTGTATAAGAAAGCAACTGATTTATGTACATTGATTTTTGTATCCTGCCAGATTACTGAATTGCTGTATTAGCTCTAGTAGTTTTGGGGTGAAGACTTTTGCATTTTCCATATAAAGTATCATGTCATCTGCGAAGAGAGAGAGTTTGACTTCTTCTTTGCCAATTTGAATACCTTTTATTTCTTTTTGTTGTCTGATTGCTGTTGCTAGGACTTCTAGTACTATGCTGAATAACAGTGGCAAGAGTGAACATTCTTGTCATGTTCCTGATCTCAAAGAGAAGGCTTTCAGCTTTTCCCCATTGAGAATGATATTAGCTGTGAGTTTTTCATAGATTTCGTGAAGTTGAGGAATGTTTCCTCTATTCCTATACTTTGAAGGGCTTTAATCAGGAACAGATGCTGTATATTGTCAAATGCTTTTGCTGCATCAATTGAGAGGACTTGGTGGTTCTTTTCTCTTATTGATTTCTTCTATCACATTGCTTGAATTGCGAATGTTGAACCACCTTTGCATCCCATGGATAAATCCCACCTGGTCATGGTGGATAATCTATTTAATGTGCTGTTGGATCCTATTAGCTAGGATCCTCTTGGGAAACTTAGGATCCATATGCATCAGTGATATTGGTCTGAAATTCTCCTTTTTGGTGGAATCTTTGCCTGGTTTGGGGATCTGGGTAGTGCTGTCTTCATAAAGAGAGGCTGGAATTTTTCCTTCTGTTTCTATTTTTTAAACAGCTTCAGGAGAATAGGTATTATTTCTTCTTTTAATGTTTGGTACAATTCTCCAGGGAATCCATTATGTCCTGGGCTCTTGTTTTTTGGGAGATTTTTGATAACTGCTTGAATCTTGTTACTAGATATTGGTCTATTCAGGTTTTCCATTTATTCCTGATTCAGTTTTGAAAGTTTATAGTTTCCAGGAATGCATCCATTTTGTCTAGGTTGCTTAACTTATTAGAGTATAACTTTTGATAATAATTTCTGATGATTGTTTCCATTTCCTTGGTGTTAGTTGTGATCTCTCCCTTTTCATTCATAATTTTATTAATTTGGGTCCTCTCTCCTTTCATTTGGGTTAGTTTGGCCAGCAGTTTATCAATCTTATTGATTCTTTTGATAAATCAACTTAGTTTTGTTGATGTGTTCTGCTGTATCTCTAGTTTCTATCTCATTGATTTCTGCTCTTATCGTCTTGTTTTTGGGGTTGGCTTAATTTGTTGTTGATTCTCCTGCTTCTAAGGTGTAGAGAGAACTGGTGTATTCTGGATTGTTTTTTTTTTTTTGAGTGAGGCTTGAATGGCTAATAATATTCCCCTTAGGATTGACTTTGCTGTATCCCATAGGTTTTGTCCGATATGTCTTCATTCTCTTAGATTTCCATGTATTGTTTAAGTTCTTCTTTGATTTCCTGGTTTATCCAAACATTCTTAAACAGGGTGGTCTTTAGCTTCCAAGTGTTTGTATTCCTTCCAATATTTTTCTTGTGGTTGAGTTCCAGTTTCAAAGCACTGTGATCTGAGAATATGCAGGGAATAATCTCATTCTTTTTTATCAGTTGAACCCTGATTTATGACCCAGAATGTGGTCTATTCTAGAGAAAGTTCTATGTGCTCTCGAGAAGAATGTGTATTCTGTTGTTTGAGGGTGGAATGTTCTGTATATATCTAAGAGGTCCATCTGGTCCAATGTGTCATTCAATGCTCTTGTTTCTTTATTGATTTTCTGCTTGAATGATCTGTTTATTACTGAAAGTGATGCATTAAGTTCCCCTACTATTAATGTATTCATATCAATATGACCCCTTATCTTGATTAACAGTTGTCTTAGTTAGTTGGCTGCTCCCAAATTGGTGGCATAAACATTTACAATTATTAGATTTTATTGGTGGATAGACCCTTTAAGAATGATGTAGTGTCCTTCTTTATCTCTGACTATAGTCTTTAGTTTAAAATCTAATTTGTCTGATATGATAACCACTACCCCCAGCTTTATTTTGAGGCCTATTGGCAAGAAGGATGCTTCTCATCCCTTCACTTTAAGTCTGGATGTAATTTTAGGTTCCAAATGTGTCTCTTGTAGACAGAATATGGATGGGTCCTGTTGTTTAGTCCATCTGCAACCCTGTTTCATTTTATGGAAGTGTTTAGGCTGTTCACATTGAGAGTAATTACTGAGCAATACTGTTTTATTGACATCATGTTGCCTGTGAAGTCCTTGTTTCTATAGATTGTCTCTGTAAATTTCTGTTCTATGCCACTCTTGGGTTCTTTCTTCTTTTATATAACCCTCCTTAATATTTCTTCTGGTGCTGGCTTGGTGGTCACATACTTTTTAAAACCTTGCTGGTCTTGGAAGCTCTTTATCTCTCCATCCATTTTGAATGTCAGCCGTGCTGGTTAAAGTATTCTTGGCTGCATGTTCTTCTCATTTAGTGCCCTGAATATGTCTTTCCAGCCCTTTCTGGCTTGCGAGGTTTCTGTGGACAGGTCTGACGTTATTCTGATGGACCTTTTCTGTATGTAAGGGATCTCTTTCCCCTCGCTGCTCTCAAGAGCTCCTGTCTCAAATTATGATTCATCAGTCTCACAATCAAGGGTCTGGAGGTCTTTCTAGACTTGTTGATCTTGGGGCTGCTCTTCCTGCCTCTATGACACAAATGCTGGTTTCATTCCCTAGATTGGGAAAATTGTCATTGAAAATTTATTTGGCTATATCTTCTACTCTCTTTCTTTCTCTTCCCCCTCAGGGGTTCCAATAATTCTGATATTGGAACATTTCATAGTGTCATTTATTTCCTTAATTCTGTTTTCATGGTTTCTAATCTGTTTCTTCCATGTCTCCTCCTGATCCTTTTTCTCTATTATTTTGTCCTCTAGATCACTAATTTAATCTCTGTCTCAGTTACCATAGCTGTTAGAGAATTTAGATTAGATTGGATCTCATGGATAGCATTTTTAACTTCCTCCCAGGTGGCTTTCACTTCTGCCCTTAGAGATTCCATGTTGTCACTAATGGATTTCTCTAACCTAGCTATTCCCTGGATCATTGTTATCCTAAATTCCTTTTCTGACAAACTTTTCATATCAATATCCAATAGTTCTGATGGAAAGGGCATAGTCTCTGAATTTTTCCTGTGTTTGGTGTTCCTCCTTCTCACCATTTTGGTGAGAGGTGGTTGAGGGGATGTGTAGCTGAATATACCAACTGCAGTCCATGCAATGTGCATCCTGGAACACTTCTGAGCAATTGGAAGTCACCATTTGAAGCTTATATATCTCCACTGGCATCTTCTGCCTCCATAGAGATACAGAAGTGTATAATCCTATATCTCAGGCTGATTTCCTGGGTGTTGAGAGTGTTCTGGTACAGAATTACCTCACTATAGGGGACCAGTTGAAACAGGGTCTCCTTTTTCTCCACCATCTTGCCCCTCCTCCTAGTCATATAACTTTTAAAGTTGAGTATAGTAATGTGTGGATAAGTTTTTATGTGGTATTCTAAGTTCTGACCCCCTCACTCCACCTTGCACAGAGAAAAGATCTTGTGCCTTGTCCATCTGCAGCTTTGAAAATCCAAGCACCTATCTAAAGGTTATTATGAAGATCAAAAAATATATATATATAAATCAACCATGCTTAGAAATGTGCCTTGCAAGTAGTAAGTTCTCTTTATGTGGTTTTATTATTATAATCATAACAACAATAATTTTACTAATATTTGTCTTTCCACCTGTTATAATTATAATTATTCATTCTTGAAAATTATCTCCTTATTTTGACAACTCAGATATAACAGTGATAGAAACACCCCCAAATCTCTAGGAAGTATTTAGTAGTCCATCAATCTCATTTCTGTGGTAAAATAGAGATATACAGAGATTAATCCTCTTACTTAATGTAGTGATTTTGTTTGTTTCTTTGTTTGTTGTTGTTGTTGTTTTTCTGCACAGCTGGAATAATTTTGGTCTGGAAGAAAATCTCTCAAAATATTAACAGAGACCATCTCTTGACTTTATTATATCTACTTATAGATATTTATTCTTTTGTTATATCTTCCACTCCATGAAAAAAGGAAATACTAAGTAATCAGGAACTCCAAGTAGACGATTCAAGTTAGAAAGTAAGAAAACATGTATATATGTATTGGCACTAACTTACTAAGGAAGAGATTCATGAAACATGAAAAAAAATGTTTCAAATGACCAGAATATAAGAGAATGTCACAAATCTCTACCGATATTGTTGAAGATTCTAGTACCCAAACTAACTGAGACCTGTGAAAAAATGTTGGTATAAATTATAAGAGCTTTTCAAGCAATTTTTAAAGCAGTAAGAACAAAGGAAGAGGTTCATTGCATGGGGGAGATGATAAATTTTAACAGATGAAAGAAGTTTCAACTACTTAATAGCTATTTTACCTCAATATCCTCGGGCAAATAAAATGGTCTTCCAACTGAAAAATCTAGAAGAGATATCGGAAAATAACATAGAAATTCTATTTAAAATCCAAAAAAAATCTGGTAGCATTGAAATGAGTCTACATGCTCCTCAAAAGCTCTACTAAAATATGCCAATTTGTATCAATGTCAATGTATATAAAAATTGAAGACTCATGTAAAATGAGAAGATAGTAAGATCTATCACATATATCTTGATTTCCAAAAACGGAGGGGGAAGGGTAGTTTTTAGAAACTCTGTACTAGAAATGCTATGTTTAGTTTTTAACAAAAAAAAAACTCAAACAGATTACTAACAAGAAATTTGGAAGAGTGAGCATAATCAGGAGTCAACATAAGACACGATCAATTTGAACATAAGAAAAAGTCATGTAAAATTGGCTCCCTTCTTAATGGAGTTTCTAGGTTGTTATACCATGATTATGCTTCGATGTTTTATAACTCGACTGGGGCAAAGCATTTGGTAAAGTCTCAGATGATAATCTTATAGTCATTTCTTTAAATAAGACTCAGTTATACAGTTAGGTAGATTGAGAGTTCATTAAATAGCCTTACCATAATGGTAGTAATAAAGTAATTGATCAATGTTAACCTAAAGTGTCTTGTACAGTATCATAGGTTCCTAAGGAAGAGATTATATCTTTGCTAGTTTGGAACATGACCCACAACTGTAAGCATTAACTAGCAAAATATGTGCTGGATTAACATCTTTTAAAAATATGAACAATGTCTTAGTCTCTTCAGGCTGATATAACAAAATACAATAGACAGAGTGACATATAAACCACAGAAATTTATTTCTCAATTTCTGGAGGCTGGTAGTTCATGATCAAGTCTCTGGCAGATTTTGTGGTTGGTGCAGATAATCTTCCTGGTTTATAGATGACCATCACTTCTTGCTGTGTTTTCACATGGTAGAAGGGGCAATTAAAAACAGTGTGGCATATTTTTAATAAGGCACTGATCCAAGTCATGTGTTTTATGTCCTTGTGACCTCATCATCTCCCAAAGGCCCTAATTTTGAATAGAATTACTTGAGGGTTAGGATTTCGATATATGAATTCGGGGGTGATATAAACATTTAGGCCAAAACAAACAGTAGAGTGAATCCAATTTGGAAATACTTTTAATAAAAAGAAAATGATTTTATAATATTAAGAAGACCTTGCTTGGTATCCATTTATGCAAAAACAAGAAAAAAATTGTCATAGGATCATTGTGATCTAGTTGTAAGCTGGTGGTAGTCATTAGGACTAGTCAAATAACCTAGATCTCTCCTTCCAGGTTCCTAGTAGGACTGCTTGTCTCCACTCCCTTTGAATTTAGGTGAGACCAATTAATTTTCTTTGGAAATTTCAAAAGCCATTGCAAAATTAACTTTTAATTTTTCTATGTTGCTGACTAGAAGCAGGTATTGCAGTGATGTTTCTGTCACCCTGAGTCCCTGTATGACTCTAATAAACCTTTGGTGTATTGAGTCACTGAGATTTTTGAGTTGTTAATGCAGCATAAGAAAGACTCTATTGGGGCGCCTGGGTGGCTCAGTGGGTTAATGCCTCTGCCTTCGGCTCAGGTCATGATCCCAGGGTCCTGGGATCGAGCCCCGCATCGGGCTCTCTGCTCAGCGGGGAGCCTGCTTCCTCCTCTCTCTCTGCCTGCCTCTCTGCCTAGTTATGATTTCTCTCTGTCAAATAAATAAAATATTAAAAAAAAGAAAGACTCTATTATCTGGTGAATTGCCCACACCACAATTTCAAAATAACCTAAGCTATATTAAATTAAATCTTAAAAAAAGGTTTTCTACAGAATTAATAAGATAACATAATATTGAACTACTATACAGAATTAAACCATATCTGAAATAGTGACTTGATTTGGGTATTACAATATGAAATGAACTTCAACAAACTAGAATGAGTATAGTAAAAAGAACACAATGGTAATAACATCAAAATTATATTGATGATAAATTCTTTTTTTTTCACTTTTTTAAAAATTTCTTTCAGTGTAACAATATTCATTCCTTTTGCAACACACCCAGTGCTCCATGCAATACGTGCCCTCCCTATTACCCACCACCTGGTTCCCCAACCTCCCAACCCCCGCCCCTTCAAAACCATCAGGTTGTTTTTCAGAGTCCATAGTGTCTCATGGTTCATCTCCCCTTCCAATTTCCCTCAACTCCCTTCTCCTCTCCATCTCCCCATGTCCTCCATGTTGTTATGCTCTACAAATAATGAAACCATATGATAATTGACCCTCTCTGCCTGACTTATTTCACTCAGCATAATCTCTTCCAGTCCTGTCCATGTTGCTACAAAAGTTGGGTATTCATCCTTTCTGATGGAGGCATAATACTCTATCGTGTATATGGACCACATCTTCCTTATCCATTCATCTGTTGAAGGGCATCTTGGTTCTTTCCACATTTTGGCAACTGTGGTCATTGCTGCTATAAACATTGGGGTACAGATGGCTCTTCTTTTCACTACATCTGTATCTTTGGGGTAAATACCCATTAGTACAATTGCAAGTCATAGGGAAGCTCTGTTTTTAATTTCTGTTCCCCAAAGTGGTTGCACCAACTTGCATTCCCACCAACAGTGTAAGAGGGTTCCCCTTTCTCCACATCCTCTCCAACACACGTTGTTTCCTGTCTTGCTAATTTTGGCCATTCTAACTGGTGTGAGGTGATATCTCAATGTGGTTTGAATTTGAATCTCCCTGATGGCTAGTGATGATGAGCATTTTTTCATGTGTCTGACAGCCATTTGTATGTCTTCATTGGAGAAGGGTCTGTTCATATCTTCTGCCCATTTTTGATATGATTATCTGTTTTGTGTGGGTTGATTTTGAGGAGTTCTTTATAGATCCTGGATATCAATCGTTTGTCTGTACTGTCATTTGCAAATATCTTCTCCCATTCCGTGGGTTGCCTTTTTGTTTTTTGACTGTTTCCTTGGCTGTGCAGAAGCTTTTGATCCTGGTGAAGTCCCAAAAGTTCATTTTTGCTTTTGTTTCCTTTGCCTTTGGAGAAATATCTTGAAAGAATTTGCTGTGGCTGATATCGAAGAGGTTACTGCCTATGTTCTCCTGTAGGATTCTGATGGATTCCTTTCTCATGTTGAGGTCTTTTATCCACTTCGAGTTTATCTTTGTGTACAGTGTAAGAGAATGGTTGAGTTTCATTCTTCTACATATAGCTGTCCAGTTTACCCAGCACCATTTATTGAAGAGACTGTCTCTTTTCCACTGTATATTTCTTCCTGTTTTGTCGAAGATTATTTGACCATAGAGTTCAGGGTCCATATCTGGGCTCTCTACTCTGTTCCACTGGTCTATGTGTCTGTTTTTATGCCAGTACCACACTGTCTTGGTGATCACAGCTTTATAGTAAAGCTTGAAATCAGGTAACATGATGCCACCAGTTTTTTTTGTTTGTTTGTTTGTTTTTCAACATTTCCTTAGCAATTTTAGGTCTCTTCTGATCCATAAAAATTTTAGGATTATTTGCTCCAGCTCTTTGAAAAATATCGGTGGCATTTTGATTGCAATGGCATCAAAAGTATAGATTGCTCCAGGCAGTATAGACATTTCAACAATGTTTATTCTTCTGATCCAAGAGCATGGAATGCTCTTCCACCTTTTTGTGTCTTCTTCAATTTCTTTCATGAGTGTTCTGTAGTTCCTCAGGTACAGACCCTTTACCTCTTTGGTTAGGTTTATTCCAAGATATCTTATGGGTCTTGGTGCTATAGTAAATGGAATCAATTCTCTAATTTCCCTTTCTGTATTTTCATTGTTAGTGTATAAGAAAGCAACTGATTTCTGTACATTGACTTTGTATCCTGCCACATTACTGAATTGCTATATGAGTTCTAGTAGTTTGGGGGTGGAGTCTTTGGGGTTTTCCATATAAAGAATCATGTCATCTGTGAAGAGAGAGAGTTTGACTTCTTCATTGCCAATTTGGATACATTTATTTCTCTTTGTTGTCTGATTGCTGTAGCTAGGACTTCTAATACTATGTTGAAGAAGAGTGGTGAGAGCGGGCATCCTTGTTTTATTCCTGATCTCAACGGGAAGGCTGCAAGCTTTTTCCCATTGAGGATGATATTTGCTGTGGGTCTTTCATAGGTAGATTTTATGGAATTCAGGAATGTTCACTCTATCCCTATACTTTGGAGCGTTTTGATCAGGAATGGATGCTGGATTTTGTCAAATGCTTTTTCTGCATCCATTGAGAGGACCATGTGGTTCTTCTCTCTTCTCTTACTTATTTGCTCTATCACATTGATTGATTTGTGAATGTTGAACCATCCTTGTTACCCAGGGATGAATCCCACCTGGTCATGGTAGATAATCTTTTTAATGTGCTTCTGGATCCTGTTTGCTAGGATCTTGTTGAGAGTCTTAGCATCCATATTCATCAGTGATATTGGTCTGAAATTCTCCTTTTTTGTAGGATCTTTGCCTGATTTGGGGATCAGGGTAATGCTGGCTTCATGAAAAGAGTCTGGAAGTTTTCCTTCTCCTTCAATTTTTTGAAAGAGCTTCAGGAGAATTGGTATTAATTCTTCCTTGAAAGTTTGGTAGAATTCCCCCGGGAATCTGTCCGGTCCTGGGCTCTTGTTTTTTTGGAAGTTTTTGATCACTGCTTCAATCTTGTTACTAGATATCGGTCTATTCAGGTTGTCAATATCTTCCTGGTTCAATTTTGGGAGTTTATAGTTTTCCAGGAATACATCCATTTCATCTAGGTTGTTTAGCTTATTGGCATATAACTGTTGGTAATAATTTCTGATGATTGTTTCTGTTTCCTTGTTGTTAGTTGTGATCTCTTCCTTTTCATTCATAATTTTATTAATTTGGGCTTTATCTCTTTTCTTTCGATTAGTGTGGCAAATGGCTTATTGATCTTATTCATTCTTTCAAAAAATCAGCTTCTAGTTTCCTTGATACCTTCTACTGTATCTCTGCTTTCTACCTCATCGATCTCTGTTCTAATCTTGATTATTTCCCTTCTTGTGTGTGGACTTGATTTGATTTGTTGTTGATTCTCCAGTTCCTTAAGGAGTAGAGACAGATGGTGTATTCTGGATTTTTCAATTTTTTTGACGGAGGCTTGTATGGCTATGTATTTCCCCCTTAGCACCGCCTTTGCTGCATACCCTAGGTTTGGACCAAAGTGTCTTCATTCTCATTGGTTTCCATGAATTGTTGAAGTTCTTCTTTGATCTCCTGGTTGATGCAAGCATTCTTAAGCAAGGTGGTCTTTAGCTTCCAGGTGTTTGAGTTCTTTCCACACTTTTCCTTGTGATTGAGCTCCACTTTCAAAGCATTGTGATCTGAGAATATGCAGGGAATAATGTCAGTCTTTTGGTATTGGTTGAGTCCTGATTTGTGACCCAGTATGTGGTCTATTCTGGAGAAGATTCCATGTGCACTTGAGAAAAATGAGTATTCTATTGTTTTATGGTGGAAAGTTTTGTATATATATCTATGAGGTCCATCTGGTCCAATGTTTCATTCAATGCTCTTTTTTCTTTATTGATTTTCTGCTTAGATGATCTATTACTGAGAGACATGTTAAGATCTCCTACTATTAATGTATTCATACCAATATGACTCTTTAGCTTGATTAAGAGTTTTCTTATGTAATTGGCTGCTCCCATATTGGGGGCATAGATATTTACAATTGTTAGATCATCTTGGTGGATAGTCCCTTTAAGAATTATGTAGTGTTCTTCTGTATCTCTGACTACAGTCTTTAGTATAAAATCTAATGTATCTGATATGAGAATCGCTACCTCAGCCTTCTTTTGAGGCCCTTTGGCATGAAACATGCCTTCCTTCCCTTTCAGTCTGGATGTATCTTTAGATTCAAAATGGGTCTCTTGTAGGCAACATATGGATGGGTCCTGTCGTTTTATCCAATCTGAAACCCTGCGTGATTTTATGGGTGCATTTAGGCCATTCACCTTGAGAGTGATTATTGATAGATTTTTATTGACATCGTGTTACCTTTGAAGTCTTTCTGTCTGTAGTTGTTTCTATATTTCTGTTCAATGATATTCTTCGGATTTTTTCTCATTTATAGGACTCCCCTTAATATTTCCTGCAGTGTTGGCTTGGTGGTTGCATATTCTTTTAAGCCCTGCCGGTCTTTGAAACTCTTTATCTCTCCATCCATTTTTAATGTCAGTCTTGCTGGAAAAAGTATTCTTGGCTGCATGTTCTTCTCATTTAGTACTCTAAATATATTTTGTCAGCCTTTCCTGGCTTGCCAGGTCTCTGTGGACAGGTCTTACATTATTCTAATGGGCTTTTCTCTGTATGTCTGGAGCTTCTTTGTCCTAGGTGCTTTCAAGAGGTTCTGCCTACAATTGTAATTCTTCATTCTAACTATCAGGTGATGAGAGGACTTTTGAGATTCTAAAAACATGGGTGGGAACTCTTCTGCCTCTAGTACATGAATGCTGGTTCCATTCGTGAGACTAGGAAATTTTTCATAGACAACTTGTTCCACTATATCTTCTAGACTTCTTTCTTTCTCCTCCCCTTCAGGGATTCCAATAATTATGACATTGGAACGTTTCATGGCATCATTTATTTTCCTGATTCTGTTTTTGTGGCTTCTGAGCTGTTTGTTCCAGGCTTCCTCCTGATCCTTTCTCTCTATCTGTTTGTTCTCCAGATCACTAATTCTATCTTCTGTTTCAATCACCCTAGCTTTTAGAGAATTTAGATTAGATTGCAACTCATTGAGAGCATTTTGAACATCATCCTTGGTGGCTTTCAGTTCTTCCCTAGTCAATTCTGTTATGTCATCCGTGGTTTTCTCCAACCTAGCTATTGCCTGGATAATTGTTAGCCTGAATTCCTTTTCCAACATATTGTCTATGTCGATATGCATTAGCTCTGTTGCAGAAGGCCCATCCTCTGTATTTTTCTTCTGTTGGGCATTCCTCCTCCTAGTCATTTTGGTAAGAGATGACTGAACGGATGTAGCTGGATGTATCGACTGTGGTGCTGTCAAGGTGCACCCTGGAAGGCTTCTGTGCAATCAGGTTTCCCCACCCAAATGAGAGAAAAAAAGAAAAGAAAAAGAAAAAGAGAGAGAGAGATACAGGATAAAAGGGGAAGATAAAAGAGAAGACTCAACCCAAATGGGCCACAAGGTAAGATTTATGAAGTATGCAAACAAAAACAGAGAAACAAAAAGACGGATAAAAGTTTATGACAAGACAAAACAAAACAAAACAAAACAAACAAACAAACAACAACAACAACAACAACAACAACTATATATATATATATATATATATATAAATGGAAAAAAAAAGAAGAACCTCGTGAAAAAGAACCCCAAGTATAAGATTTATATACTATCAGGACAAACACAAATACACAGAAACACTGGCAGGAAGAAAAGATGGGAGAGTGGTTATAAATTCTCCGTGTGGGCGAGGAAGTTTATTTTGATTCTTCCTGGATGTGTCTTGATGTCTTTGTTAAAGGACTCAACTTTCCTAAAATAATGGGGGATTAAAAATTGGTTTACCTATAGGGGTAGCATTGATTGGGGAAAGGGGTTACCTTGAAGTTTAACTCTCTATGTATATTAGAAAATAAAAATTAAAAAAGAATAAACTAGACTAACCTAAACTAAAATTTAAAAAAAAATTAAAAATAGAAAAGCAAAAGAAAAACACAGGTGTATGTATTAACAAGTTCAGGTTAGAAGGTTATTAAGGAATTTGATGTACTGGACATCTCACTGTGATGGTAAATAGGTTAAAAAATTATCTATATGTATAAAAAATGAACCAGAATAGTGGTAATGAGTTAAAAATAAAAGTATTTATGAAGTAATGGTGGTTGTTCTCTTGTCTTTTTTTTTTTCTTCCTTCTTCCTTGGTTTTCTGGGGGAGAAGCCTGCCACGTGGGTTTTCAGTCAATGATGTTCCCTGAGTCAAGTCCTCCTGCCCCCCTCAAGGGGTTGGGCTCTGAGGAAACCGTTTTTTTCAGGCTTTTGTTCTCTAGAGGGTTTTATGTTTGTTCATCTGTTTTCTCTCACCTTGACAGCTTTTGATGGTTTTTGGAGGTTTAGAGGAGAGAAAACTGCACCCTGACCTCCCTCTCAGAGAGAAGCCTCAGAATACTCTGCAGAGCTGCTGGCAGAGTAGGTTCTGAGTCATGGTCCCTGGGGATGCAGTATCTCCTCCTTGTACCCAAATCCTCAGCAGTGGCGGCTGTCTTGGCAGCCCCAGACCACCAGAGAGGTTCCAAGAATTGATCACACACTGAGATTTTTCCGCTGGCCCGGGCTGGGAGTGCGTGTTTTTTCTGGGTCCCAGAGCTCCCAGCTAGCACCTGTGGGCACCTCTCCCAGGGGATGGTGTGGGGTGCGTGCGTCTCAGGCTCTGATCCCTTGGCAGGGTTCTAAAAGCGCCAGGCTAATGCCTGCCTGCACTTCTCTCAGGGAGGGTGTGGGGTGCCCGTGTCTCAGGAACACCATCTGGCGATGATGTCTCCCTCTTCGGAGCTGGACCCCATGCATTCTCACGTGTGCTGGCAGCTCAGGGACCAAGATCTGGTTTCTCCACCGCACTCTCTCTGGCTCATCGCCAGGGGAGGCTGTCCTGGGTCCGGGGACTTAAGCCCCTGTCCCTAACCATCCTGATTCCCACAATTTCCCCCCGCGATCCTTTGCTCTTTTTTTTTTTTTTTTTTTTTGAGTGCTTTCAACCAGACTCCAAGTTAATGCTGGTCCCCAGATGCAGGGCACTCTCGTATTAGGGTATTACTTTCCAATTGGTTGCCTCTGGTGACTCCTCCCCCTTTTGTTTATCTTCTGATATCAGTCGGATGTTCCCACTCCGCTTTACCTGCCCACTGGTGTCTTCTGCTCCTGTAGAAATCCAGACGTGTGTAATTCAGATCTCAGGCTGTTTTCATGGGTGATCAGAGTTCTTTGGTAGTTAATCAGCTCCCTTTAGGGTACAAGTTGAAATGGCACCTCCTCCTACTTCCCCACCTTCTTGACTCCCCCCATGATAAATTCTTTAAGTAAGTAGAAAGATATTGGGGCACCTGGGTGGTTCAGATGGTTAAGCATCTGCTTTCAACTCAGGTCATGATCTCTAGGTCCTTGGATCAAACCCCATGTTCTCCCTCTTCCTCTGCCTCTCCCTCTGCATGTGCTCTCTCTGTCTCTATCTCTGTCAAATTAATTAATAAAAATTAAAAAAAAAAAGAACTCGAAAGACATAAAGACTACCTTCAAGTACCTTGAAAAACTAGAGAAGGTTATTGAAAAATATGTTTTGTGTAGGTCTAGCAAGTATAACTAAAACAATACCACTGAGTTTAAAAAAAATAATAATGATATTCTATTGTCAACAAAACCTAAACTCAACTTTAGCACAGAAGGTTCTCTGTACCATTCATTTGCCTATTTCTTCATCCTCATCTTTTACTACTCCCTCATATATATATGCTTTGGTCCAGCAGACCAAATCTTAGTAGAGTTTCCAAATGTGTCATATTTTCAGAAATTCTCTTTGACCTGGAATGCCTTAAACTTTCTCTCTTCAAAATTCAGTTCAAGCCATATATCTTCTAGAATGCAGTGCTTGGTTGCCCCTTCCTACTCCCTTCCTTACTTCTTGTCATATGGAATTAGATGCTTCACCTTCCTGTTCCCATAACACCTGTGCATAGGTGAAAGCTACAGGGAAACAGATATTGGTACAATAAGGACACTTCAAAACATGAGAATTCCAATAATTACTTATGAAATAGTGAATTCACTATTGCTGGAAATATTAGAGGAAAGTCATATCCAGTTAATACAATGAAGTTTGAATTAGATGACCTCATGTCCCCTTCAAACTCTAAGAATCTAAGTAAACAAAAGGTTGATTTTTTGAGGTCCAGTGTATAGAGTCCATGGTAAAACATAAAACATATTCACCATAGGAAGATATTGGCATTAAATTAGTAGTGATTATTAAAAAGGTTTTTTTTGAAGATCAATTGATATTGACATACCTGGGTCTCTGCATTTCTGTGTTTTTTGTTCTTTTCCTGTGGCGATCCTTTATTTGAGATGGAAAATATCTTTGATGCAAAATTGGACTTTTTCTTAAGTTTAATTTTTTTTTTCTTAAGTTTATTTTTTTAAATAATATTATTATCTTTTTGCTTCTCTATGAATACTGAACTACTTACTTTTCTATCTTGTATGCATACTTTATTTTTTTTACCCTTAATATAAAGGTTGTAATCTCTACAGAGCAGGGATTATATCAAGATTATAAAATTTATCCAAAATCATGCAGTTGGTTACAAGAGGAAGTGTACTAGAATGTAGCTTTCCCTTCATACAGGTTCCTAAGTATGTTTTTTTTTTTAAGATTTTATTTATTTATTTGAGAGAGAGTAAGAGAGATAAGGAGAGGGGAGAAGTTCAGAGCGAGAAGCAGACTCCCCATCGAGCTGGGAGTCCAATGTGGGAGTTGATCCTGTGACTCTGGGATCATGACCTGAGCCAAAGGCAGTTGCTTAACCACCTGAGCCACCCAGGCGGCCCCCTAAGTATGCCTTAAAAAGAATACATCATAAGTGGAGAACCATGTTCCTATATGGGAATATTAATTATTAAGTTTCCAGAATATCCCATATTCATTTTTGGATTTAGCACAATTACAATAAAATTATCAATGATAATTTTTTTAATATGGCAGAGTAATTTAAAAAATTACTGTGAATAATAGAAAGGTCAGAATACATAAATACTTATTAAGAAAAAAAGAGTAATATAAAAATCCATTGGTCATTAAAGTTTATTTAAAATATCAATAATTAAAACAGTATGATACTAGTGTAAAAATGAGCAGAACAATGGAGCAAAATAGATAACACAAAACAAACTCTCAAACTCATAAGGAGTATGTGGTATAAGTGGAATCCTAAATTATTGGAAACACAAAGATGAATTTTAAAAAATCCTGCTGTGACAATTGATTATATTTTAGAAAATAAAACACTTATCTTATTATTCTACCAAACAAGCCATGGGAGAATAAAAGATATAATTATAATATAGTCAAATCAGAGAACCAAATACAAAAATATGACCTATCAATAATCATAGCTACTATTTATTCAGTGTTTATTATGTGTGAGATAGTATGAAAAGAACCATGTATTTATATCTACCTATATCTATACCTATTTATATTGATTTAAAATATTATTTAATTATTACTACAATACTGTGAAACAGGTACCTATTTATGCTCCTACATTACAAATGAAGAAACAGAGTCCCAGAGAGACAGGACCTTGTTCCTGGTAATAGAGTGTCAAAACCAGAATTTGAATTCACATAGGTCTAGTTCCAAGTCCTACTATATTCTACTGTCACAAGGATGTGATTGGGAGAGATCATTGTAAAGCCAGATAAAACTGAAGGACAAGATATAAAAGCATGTGCCTTATAAGATTTAATGATCATTTTGATGACAGGACCTAACACAATGTCACTGCGATAGATGAAACACAGAGCTCTTTGTAACAGCTCCAAAGGAGAGAGGACTGCAAGGCAAGGCCCTGAAGAGAACTGAAACTGAGGATAGGGTAATAGCATGCTGGAGCCATAGGAAGCAGTTTATATATGGCAAGTGGAGTGAGAGTAACTGGATTTCACTGTCTTCTTACAAAGTCACTAATTTGAATAGTTTGAATTTTGGTGGCCTCTGAGCCAAAGGAAATATCCCTATTTGTCTGGTACTTAGTCCTAGGTGATTTGTACTCTAGAATGTGACAGCCCAGTTAAGAAAGATGATGGGTTCCCCTTTCACCACATCCTCTCCAAAGGAGAACCCTCTTACACTGTTGGTGGGAATGCAAGTTGGTTCAGCCACTTTGGAGAACAGTGTGGAGATTCCTCAAGAAATTAAAAATAGAGCTTTCCTATGACCCTGCAATTGCACTGCTGGGTATTTACCCCAAAGATACAGATGTAGTGAAAAGAAGATCCATCTGTACCCCAATGTTTATTGCAGCAATGGCCACGGTCGCCAAACTGTGGAAAGAACCAAGATGCCCTTCAGTGGATGAATGGATAAGGAAGATGTGGTCCATATACACGATGGAGTATTATGCCTCCATCAGAAAGGATGAATACCCAACTTTTGTAGCAACATGGACAGGACTGGAAAAGATTATGCTGAGTGAACTAAGTCAAGCAGAGAGAGTCAAGTATCATATGGTTTCACTTATTTGTGGAGCATAACAAAAAACATGGAGGACATGGGGAGATGGAGAGGAGAAGGAAGTGGAGGGAAATGGGAAGGGGAGGTGAACCATGAGAGACTATGTACTCTGAAAAAGAACCTGAGGGTTTTGAAGGGGCAGGGGTGGGAGGCTGGGGGAACCAGGTGGTAGGTAATAGAGAGGGCACGTGTTGCATGGAGCACTGGGTGTGTTGCAAAAACAAAAAATACTGTTATGCTGAAAAAATAAATAAATAAAAATTTTAAAAAAAGAAAAAGAAAGATGATGGGTGTGGACTTAATCAGATACTCAGAAGAATTGATTGGTCTTAACCCAAAACTAGGTTAAGACAGCATTTCCAAACAAGATAAAAGGATATGAAAATATGCAAAACCTCCATAGATCAAATTTTTGTTAATTAATTTATTTATTTACAGCATAACAGTACTCATTGTCTTTGCACCATACCCAGTGCACCATGCAATACATGCCCTCTCTATTACCCTCCACCTGGTTCCACAACCTCCCACCCCCTGCCCTTTCAAAAACTTCAGGTTGTTTTTTCAGAGTCCACAGTCTCTCATGGTTAATCTCTTCATCTCCCTCTCCAATTTCCCACAACTCCCTTCTCCTCTCCATCTCCCCATGTCCTCCATGTTCTTTGTTATGCTCCACAAATAAGTGAAACCATATGATACTTGACCTTCTCTGCTTGACTTATTTCGCTCAGCATAATCTCTTCCAGTACCATCCATGTTGCTACAAAAGTTGGCTATTCATCCTTTCTGATGGAGGTATACTCCATTGTGTATATGGACGACATCTTCCTTATCCATTCATCCGTTGAAGGGCAATTAGGTTCTTTCCACAGTTTGGCGACCATGGCCATTGCTGCTATAAACATTGGGGTACAGACGGCTCTTCTTTTCACTACATCTGTATCTTTGGGGTAAATACCCAGCAGTGCAATTGCAGGGTCATAGGGAAGCTCTATTTTTAATTTCTTGAGGAATCTCCACACTCTTCTCCAAAGTGGCTGCACCAACTTGCATTCCCACCAACAGTATGAGAGGGTTCCCCTTTCTTCACAACCTCTCCAACACATGTTATTTCCTGTCTTGCTAATTTTGACCCTTCTAACTGGTGTAAGGTGATATCACAATGTGGTTTTTTTTTTAAGATTTTATCTATTTATTCGACAGAGAGAGATCACAAGTAGGCAGAGAGGCAGGCAGAGAGAGAGAGAGAGAGGAGGAAGCAGGCTCCCCACCAAGGAGAGAGCCCGATGCGGGGCTCAATCCCAGCACCCTGGGATCATGACCTGAACCGAAGGCAGAGGCTTTAACCCTCTGAGCCACCCAGGTGCCCCACAATGTGGTTTTAATTTGAATTTCCCTGATGGCTAGTGATGATGAGCATTTATTAATGCGTCTGATAGACATTTGTATGTCTTCATTGAAGAAGGGTCTGTTCATATCTTCTGCCCATTTTTTGATATGATTATCTATTTTGTGTGTGTTGAGTTTGAGGAGTTCTTTAGAGATCCTGGATATCAACGTTTTGTCTGTACTGTCATTTGCAAATATCTTCTCCCATTCTGTTGGTTGCCTTTTTGTTTTGTTGACTGTTTCATTTGATGTACAGAAGCTTTTGATCTGGATGAAGTCCCAAAAGTTCATTTTCACTTTTGTTTCCTTTGCCTTTGGAGACATATCTTGAAAGAAGTTGCTGTGGCTGATATTGAAGAGATTACTGCCTATGTTCTTCTCTAGGATTATGATGGATTCCTGTCTCACATTGAGGGCTTCTATCCATTTGATTTTATCTTTGTGTACAGTGTAAGAGAATGGTCCAGTTTCATTCTTCTACATACCGCTGTCCAGTTCTCCCAGCACCATTTATGGAAGAGACTGTCTTTTTTCCACTGTATATTTCTCCCTGTTTTGTTGAAGATTATTTGACCATAGAGTTGATGGTCGATATCTGGGCTCTCTACTCTGTTCCACTGGTCTATGTGTCTGTTTTGATGCCAGTACCATGCTGCCTTGGTGATCACAGCCTTGTAGTAAATCTTGAAATTAGGTAACGTGATGCTACCAGTTTTTTTTGTTTTTTTTGTTTGTTTGTTTGTTTGTTTTTCAACATTTCCTTAGCAATTCAGGGTCTCTTCTGATTCCATACAAATTTTAGAATTATATGCTCCAGCTCTTTGAAAAATACTGGTGGCGTTTTGATCAGAATGGCATTAAAAGTATAGATTTCTCTAGGCAGTATAGACATTTCAAAATGTTTATTCTTCTGATCCAAGAGCATGGAACGGTCTTCCATCTTTTTGTGTCTTCTTCAATTTCTTTTTTTTTAATTAATTAATTTATTTTCAGCATAACAGTATTCATTGTTTTTGCACCACACCCAGTGCTCCATGCAATACATGCCCTCTCTATTACCCTCCACCTGGTTCCCCAACCTCCCACCCCCAATCCCTTCAAAACCCTCAGGTTGTTTTTTAGAGTCCATAGTCTGTCATGGTTCATCTCCCCTTCCAGTTTCCCACAATTCCCTTCTCCTCACCATCTCCCCATGTCTTCCATGTTTTTTGTTATGCTCCACAAATAAGTGAAACCGTATGATATTTGACTCTCTCTGCTTGACTTATTTCGCTCAGCATAATCTCTTCCAGTCCCGTCCATGTTGCTACAAAAGTTAGGTATTCATTCCTTCTGATGGAGGCATAATACCCCATAGTATATATGTACCACATCTTCCTTATCCATAATTCGTCCGTTGAAGGGCATCTTGGTTCTTTCCACAGTTTGGCGACCATGGCCATTGCTGCTATAAACATTGGGGTACAGATGGCACTGCTGGGTATTTACCCCAAAGATACAAAGGAAGGTATTTCTATAGGCCTTTCCAGGTTTATTTTTCTTAAAGTTTTCATACGATGCTAATGCTTTTCTCTTAAATTTTGAAAGTGTTTGCCTTTGATAGCTTCAAAATAGCTTCCAGAAGAAATCACCCATGAACCATATCTATGCACAGCAAATAAGAATAAACCAATTCCTGTAAGAGAAACATATTTTAACAGAACAAGCTAACTCTGATTTGATTTTTTGCTTTTGATATTATCTATTGATATTCTTTCTTTTTCTTTTCAGTGTAACAGTATTCATTGGTTTTTTTTTCCATTTTATTTATTTTTTCAGCGTAACAGTATTCATTGTTTTTGCACAATACCCAGTGCTCCATGCAAAACGTGCCCTCTCTATTACCCACCACCAGTTCCCCCAACCTCCCACCCCTGACCCTTCAAAACCCTCAGGTTGTTTATCAGAGTCCATAGTCTCTTATGGTTTGCCTCCCATTCCAAATGTTTTTTTTTTTTTTTAATAAACATATAATCTATTTTTATCCCCAGGGGTACAGGTCTGTGAATCGCCAGGTTTACACACTTCACAGCACTCACGATAGCACATACCCTCCCCAATGTCCATAGCCCCCCCCTCCCAATCCCACCTCCCCCCAGAAACCCCCAGTTTGTTTTGTGAGATTAAGAGTCATTTATGGTTTGTCTCCCTCCCAATCCCATCTTGTTTCATTTATTCTTCTCCTATCCCCCTAATCCCCCATGTTGCTTCTCCATGTCCTCATATCAGGGAGATCATATGATAGTTGTCTTTCTCCGATTGACTTATTTCACTAAGCATGATACGCTCTAGTTCCTTCCACGTCGTCGCAAATGGCATGACTTCATTTCTTTTGATGGCTGCATAGTATTCCATTGTGTATATATACCACTCTTCTTTATCCATTCATCTGTTGATGGACATCTAGGTTCTTTCCATAGTTTGGCTATTGTAGACATTGCTGCTATAAACATTCGGGTACAAGTGCCCCTTTGGATCACTATGTTTGTATCTTTAGGGTAAATACCCAGTAGTGCAATTGCTGGGTCATAGGGTAGTTCTATTTTCAACATTTTGAGGAACCTCCATGCAGTTTTCCAGAGTGGTTGCACCAGCTTGCATTCCCACCAACAGTGAAGGAGGGTTCCCCTTTCTCCGCATCCTCGCCAGCATCTGTCATTTCCTGACTTGTTAATTTTAGCCATTCTGACTGGTGTGAGGTGATATCTCATTGTGGTTTTGATTTGTATTTCCCTGATGCCGAGTGATGTGGAGCACTTTTTCATGTGTCTGTTGGCCATCTGGATGTCTTCTTTGCAGAAATGTCTGTTCATGTCCTCTGCCCATTTCTTTTTTTTTTTTTTTTTAATATTTTTTATTTCTTTGACAGAAAGAAATCACAACTAGGCAGAGAGGCAGGCAGAGAGAGAGGAGGAAGCAGACTCCCTGCAGAGAAGAGAGCCTGATGTGGGGCTCAATCCCAGGACTCCGGGATCATGACCTGAGCCGAAGGCAGAGGCTTTAACCCACTGAGCCACCCAGGCGCCCCCCTCTGCCCATTTCTTGATTGGATTGTTTGTTCTTTGGGTGTTGAGTTTGCTAAGTTCCTTATAGATTTTGGATAGTAGCCCTTTATCTGATATGTCGTTTGCAAATATCTTCTCCCATTCTGTCAGTTGTCTTTTGGTTTTGTTAACTGTTTCCTTTGCTGTGCAAAAGCTTTTGATATTGATGAAATCCCAATAGTTCATTTTTTCCCTTGCTTCCCTTGCCTTTGCCGTTGTTCCTTGGAAGATGTTGCTACCGCCGAGGTCGAAGAGGTTGCTGCCTGCATTCTCTTCAAGGATTTTGATGGATTCCTTTCTCACATTGAGGTCCTTCATCCATTTGGAGTCTATTTTCGTGTGTGGTGTAAGGAAGTGGTCCAATTTCATTTTTCTGCATGTGGCTGTCCAATTTTCCCAGCACCATTTATTGAAGAGGCTGTCTTTTTTCCATTGGACATTCTTTCCTGCTTTGTTGAAGATTAGTTGACCATAGAGTTGAGGGTCGATTTCTGGGCTCTCTATTCTGTTCCATTGATCTATGTGTCTGTTTTTGTGCCAGTACCATGCTGTCTTGATGATGACAGCTTTGTAATAGAGCTTGAAGTCCGGAATTGTGATGCCACCAACTTTGGCTTTCTTTTTCAATATTCCTTTGGCTATTCAAGGTCTTTTCTGGTTCCATGTAAATTTTAGGATTATTTGTTCCATTTCTTTGAAAAAAATGGATGGTATTTTGATAGGGATTGCATTAAATGTGTAGATTGCTTTAGGTAGCATAGACATTTTCACAATATTTATTCTTCCAATCCAGGAGCATGGAACATTTTTCCATTTCTTTGTGTCTTCCTCAATTTCTTTCATGAGTACTTTATAATTTTCTGTGTATAGATTCTTAGCCTCTTTGGTTAGGTTTATTCCTAGGTATCTTATAGTTTTGGGTACAATTGTAATTGGGATTGACTCCTTAATTTCTCTTTCTTCTGTCTTGTTGTTGGTGTACAGAAATGCAACTGATTTCTGTGCATTGATTTTATATCCTGACACGTTACTGAATTCCTGTACAAGTTCTAGCAGTTTTGGAGTGGAGTCTTTTGGGTTTTCCACATATAGTATCATATCATCTGCGAAGAGTGATAGTTTGACTTCTTCTTTATCAATTTGGATGCCTTTAATTTCTTTTTGTTGTCTGATTGCTGAGGCTAGGACTTCTAGTACTATGTTGAATAGCAGTGGTGATAATGGACATCCCTGCCCTGTTCCTGACCTTAGCAGAAAAGCTTTCAGTTTTTCTCCATTGAGAATGATATTTGCAGTGGGTTTTTCATAGATGGCTTTGATAATATTGAGGTATGTGCCCTCTTTCCCTACACTTTGAAGAGTTTTGATCAGGAAGGGATGCTGTACTTTGTCAAATGCTTTTTCAGCATCTATTGAGAGTATCATATGGTTCTTGTTCTTTCTTGTATTAATGTGTTCTATCACATTGATTGATTTGCGGATGTTGAACCAACCCTGCAGCCCTGGAATAAATCCCACTTGATCGTGGTGAATAATCCTTTTAATGTACTGTTGAATCCTATTGGCTAGTATTTTGACGAGAATTTTTGCATCTGTGTTCATCAAGGATATTGGTCTGTAGTTCTCTTTTTTGGTGGGATCCTTGTCTGATTTTGGGATCAAGGTGATGATGGCCTCATAAAATGAGTTTGGAAGTTTTCCTTCCATTTCTATTTTTTGGAACAGTTTCAGAAGAATAGGAATGAGTTCTTCTTTAAATGTTTGGTAGAATTCCCCTGGGAAGCCGTCTGGCCCTGGGCTTTTGTTTGTTTGGAGATTTTTGATGACTGTTTCAATCTCCTTACTGGTTATGGGCCTGTTCAGGTTTTCTATTTCTTCCTGGTTCAGTTGTGGTAGTTTATATGTCTCTAGGAATGCATCCATTTTTTCCAGATTGTCAAATTTGTTGGGGTAGAGTTGCTCATAGTATGTTCTTTTAATTGTCTGTATTTCTTTGGTGTTAGTTGTGATCTCTCCTCTTTCATTCATGATTTTATTTATTTGGGTCCTTTCTCTTCTTTTTGATGAGTCTGGCCAGGGGTTTATCAATCTTATTGATTCTTTCAAAGAACCAGCTCCTAGTTTCATTGATTTTTTCTATTGTTTTTTTGGTTGCTATTTCATTGATTTTTGTTCTGATCTTTATGATTTCTCTTCTCCTGCTGGGTTTAGGGTTTTTTTCTTGTTCTTTCTCCAGCTCCTTTACGTGTAGGGTTAGTTTGTGTACTTGAGACCTTTCTTGTTTCTTGAGAAAGGCTTGTACCGCTATATATTTTTCTCTCAGGACTGCCTTTGCTCTGTCCCACAGATTTTGAACTGTTGTGTTTTCATTATCATTTGTTTCCATGAATTTTTTCAATTCTTCTTTAATTTCCTGGTTGACCCATTCATTCTTTAGAAGTATGCTGTTTATTCTCCATGTATTTGGGTTCTTTCCAGCTTTCCTCTTGTGATTGAGTTCTAGCTTCAGAGCATTGTGGTCTGAAAATATGCAGGGAATGTTCCTAATCTTTTGATACTGGTTGAGACCTGATTTGTAACCCAGGATGTGATCTATTCTGGAGAAGGTTCCATGTGCACTAGAGAAGAATGTGTATTCTGTTGCTTTGGGATGAAACGTTCTGAATATATCTGTGATGTCCATCTGGTCCAGTGTGTCATTTAAGGCCTTTATTTCCTTGTTGATCTTTTGCTTGGATGATCTGTCCATTTCAGTGAGGGGAGTGTTCAAGTCCCCTACTATTATTGTATTATTATTGATGTGTTTCTGTGATTTTGTTATTAATTGGTTGATATAGTTGGCTGCTCCCACGTTAGGGGCATAGATATTTAAAATTGTTAGATCTTCTTGTTGGACAGACCCTTTGAGTAGGGTATAGTGTCGTTCCTCATCTCTTATTATTGCCACCCCAGCTTTCTTCTGATGCCCATTAGCATGGTAAATTGTTTTCCACCCCCTCACTTTAAATCTGGAGGTGTCTTCACGTCTAAAATGAGTTTCTTGTAGGCAACATACTGATGGGTTTTGTTTTTTTATCCATTCTGATACCCTGTGTCTTTTGATTGGGGCATTTAGCCCATTAACATTCAGGGTAACTATTGAGAGATATGAATTTAGTGCCATTATTAGTCTGTAAGGTGACTGTTACTGTATATTGTCTCTGTACCTTTCTGATCTACTACTTTTAGGGTCTCTCTTTGCTTAGAGGACCCCTTTCAATATTTCCTGTAGAGATTTTTTGGTGTTTGCAAATTCTTTCAGTTTTTGTTTGTCCTGGAAGCTTTTTATCTCTCCTTCTATTTTCAATGATAGCCTAGCTGGATATAGTATTCTTGGCTACATGTTTTTCTCGTTTAGTGCTCTGAATATATCATGCCAGCTCTTCCTGGCCTGCCAGGTCTCTGTGGATAAGTCTGCTGCCAATCTAATATTTTTACCACTGTATGTTACAGATTTCTTTTCTCGGGCTGCTTTCAGGATTTTCTCTTTGTCACTGAGACTTGTAAATTTTATTATTAGGTGACGGGGTGTGGACCTATTCTTGTTGACTTTGAGGAGGGTTCTCTGCCCCTCCTGGATTTTGATGCTTGTTCCCTTTGCCATATCAGGGAAATTTTCTCCATTAATTCTCTCCAATAGACCTTCTGCTCCCCTCTTTCTTCTTCTTCTGGAATCCCAATTATTCTAACGTTGTTTCATGTTATCGTGTCACTTATCTCTTGAATTCTCCCCTCATGGTCCAGTAGCTGTTTGTCCCTCTTTTGTTCGGCTTCTTTATTCTCTGTCATTTGGTCTTCTATATCACTAATTCTTTCTTCTGCCTCATTTATCCTAGCAGTGAGAGCCTCCATTTTTGATTGCACCTCATTAATAGCTTTTTTTATTTCAACTTGGTTAGATTTTAGTTCTTTAATTTCTCCAGAAAGGGCTTTAATATCTCCAGAGAGGATTTCTCTAATATCTTCCATGCCTTTTTCGAGCCCGGCTAGAATGTTCAG